>NC_056738.1:400872682-400950182 GCF_019279795.1 Protopterus annectens
GTATAGTTGAGGTAAACAACACGACCATTAAGGAATTTCCGAGAAAACAGCAATAGTTGCTCTACAGCTTTTGGAAAGAGTGAATCTAGAGATAACACAGATGTTATGTTGTCCTATCTCGCCTTCATTTTGTCTGGATGGGTTCGGAGCCACTCCTCTGCTCCGATTCGGCTGAATACAGTAGCTTGAAGTCTCTGACTTGGCTCTTGGCAGGATAGTTATCCCATCATGCAGTGGTATAATTCTCCAGGTCTCATTTGCCACTTTACAAGTTCGGATGTTCTATCCTTGGCCGTGGCTAAGTTCTTCTAAAACTTACATTTTTTCTATATAGTAAGCCTTAATATTGCTTATTAGTTGTTTAGGTTGTTGTTATCCTGTAGTTAACTGTAAGCTGCAGTTACGCGTGCTATTTAATCTTACTACTGTGTGGTTGCTTATTAGCGGTAGTTAGTCGAAAAGCCCTTTATATCCTTCCCGTCAGTATTTGTAGTGATGTAGGTAGTAGTTCCTGTAGAATAGTTAGTTAGTGTGTACTTCCCTTTCTGCGTAGATTAGCTTGTTTTAGTTAAAGAGCTAATTACCTGTCCTGTGTCTCTATTGTTGTTGCTCTACTAGGTCCATTTGAGTTAGAGGGCCTAGTGCCCATTTAACTTAGAGGGCAGAGCTGTTTCCTTTGTTCCCTTTTGCTTAATAGACGTGCTGTCTATTATAGTGTCTATCTCAAATTTAAATAGTGTGTGTGTAACTTTTTCTTATAGAGGTGTGATTAAGGTTTTATTTTTTGTTGATATGCTATTGTTGTTTCCTTCTTAAAATGTCAAAGCAAAGTAGAGAGAAGGAACCCAAGCTTTCAGGGTTTAAAAAGTGCCAGAAATGTTCTCAGAAGATGTCCATCACCGATGGGCATAATATCTGTGTTTATTGTTTGGGGACCATTCACCTCCAGGAGACTTCCACGTTCTGTCATTCCTTCAGCTTCCATGTTTTACAGGAAAGAAAGAACAAAGTGATTCTCAAAGGGCTTCTGAAACCTTCCATTGATGAAGCTCTACAGAGCTCTTCTTCTTCAAATAGGGCCCCTTCTTCAAAACGTGGCAAGACTACAAAATGACCATCTCTTGCTTCTTCGTCTTATTCAGAGCCATCTCAAAAATTGGTAAGACTTTGGATCCATCGGCTTCTTTGTCTCCTCAGTCCTCAGAACTGAGAGAGATCATAGATTTGGGCAAATCTAATCCTTTGGCTCCATGGCTTTCGGAGCCGAAAGGGACTGTTTTTCTGAGCCGTTGCACTAAACTGTTACCGGTCACCCTTACCTTGAGTTCTCCCATATTGGAGAGATCTCTCACCAACCCTCTCCACCAGGTCCTCTAGGATCTTATCGGATGATGACATATACAGGGTAGTGCGAAGACTTTTGAGGTCGCCTGCATTGGCTAAATTGTTTTCGGCTCCGACCCAACCGGTTTCAGATCATCCAAGACTATTACATGCGTGACGAATCCTCCTCCAAGCCAAGTTGGATCTTCGGAGCCAGAATACCAGGTACCGCTTGCTGTAGATTCTTCAGTTCCGAGACCCCCTTCAGGAGATTTCCGAAATGGTTCCTGCTCCGACATTCTCAGTGCTGTCTGGGGTGTCTTAAGAGCCGACATTCTCTGGTCGGCTCCGGGGGGGGATCGGATCCGAGTTTCTTCAGTTCTGAGTTTACCTCTGAGTGTTGGCTCAGCTGAGCTTGGCTGCTCCATCAGCCTCGGAGCTGATCTCCGTGGTGCTGGGGATTCCCTCTGTTTCCTGTGAACTGGAGGTGTTCTTGGAGCCTGGGGGATCTGCCTTCAAGCTGATGAGGAGTGTGCTGTCCCAACCTACAGCTCTACACAAGGATAGTGGTATTCTTCCCCTCACGGCACCAGCTTCTGACTCGGCACCACCCCATTAACAGGACAGCAGAGATTCAGAGCCTCAGGGAGTCCCATTGGGCGAACCCCACTCTTCCGAGTCCTCCCCAAAATATCCTTTTGAGGAGGCTCCTCAAAAGAGAACATGCAAGAGGAAGCATATAGACTCCCCTGACGAGTCCGTCACCTCTGACACTGACCTCAAGGAGTCAGAAGGGTCCCCATGGTCGTCCTCTGAAGATATCTCCTGTACAGATATCCTAGAGATCCTGAAACTGAGAGGCAGCTGGAAAACCATCAACCCTTCTGATGAGGAGTCAGTGTACCTGAAGGCTTTTGGATCTCAATCTTCAGCCTCCTGGGTGTCTCTGCCTTTCGACGAGCTGTTGGAGTTGGCTAGTGGAAAGGTGTGGGAGTCACCAGACACTATGGAACCAGTCCCTTGGAGGCCAAATAAGTTCTTGTTGGCCCCTTCGGAAAAGGAATTTTTGACGAAAGGTGTTCCTGTAGATGCTATGGTGGTGTCAGCAGCCACCAAGAAGGAACTTTCTGAAACATCCTCATCTATCCTTCCACTGAACAAGGACTCCCACACAATGGATAGATACGGGAAGCGTGTTTTTTCATCAGTGACTTTTACCCTTAGATCACTGAGCTACCTTACACACTTTGAGACTACAAAGAGATAATCCTGAAGGAGTTAGAAGGTGCTCTCCAGGGTTCATTGGCTGCGGGGGTGTCAGAAAAGGTCACCTCTCAGCGATCGATCTTAAATTCCATCGTTACCTCCTCCATGAGACTTGATATCCTATGCAGTGGATGGAGTGAGTAGGGCAGCTGGTTCAGAGTTTCCCTTAGGAGGCACTCCTGGATGCACTTGTGCAACTTTGCATAGCCTTTCAAGTCTACCTTTACTAGTGCCCCTTTTGATGGTTCCTCACTTTTTGGACCAAACGTCAAGGACACACTCACCAGATGCGAGCAAGAAGGGAAAACTCTCTCTGCCGTTGGAGTACGTTATTCCATACCTTCAAGACCTTACCCTAAAGGTCAGAAGAGTGGAAAATGTGGTTTAAAAGATCCCAGGGAGTTTTTCAAGCTGCATGAGGTGAACCCTTCCCCAGGGGCAGAGGAGGAGGCAATAATGGTAGACTCTGTCCTAGAGGCAGGGGGGGTCCACAAAACCAGGGTGACAGTGATTCCTTTCGCAGCCAATCCTACCAGCGCTCCTGAAAGGAGGCCCGTCTACTCTACTCTGGAGGCAGTTGGGGGCGTTTATCTTTGTACTCAGAAGTCTGGCAAGACATCACAAGAAACAAGTGGGTACAAAGTATAATATCCAGAGGCTATTCCATTCCTTTTTGCCATCCTGTCCCACAGATCAGAACAATCCCACATGTTCCACCCATTCAAAGGGAACAAGCAACTGCAGAAATTCAAAAGTTGCTACACAAAAGAGTCATCCATAAAGTCCCCGCAGACCAAATAGGATTCCAAACTTACTCAGTATTCTTTTTAGTGCCAAAAAGAACAGGGGACTGGAGACCCATATTGGATCTCAGCAAAATTAAACGAATCCATGAAGAAGTTCAAGTTCCAAATGGTGATACTGCAGTCAATTCTTCTCATTTTAGGGAAAGACGACTGGATGTGCTCAGTAGACTTCCAAGATGCATCCTACCACATAAAAATAGACAAGAGCATCAAGGAGTCACTTATGCTTCTGGCTGGGAGCCAGTCATTATCAGTTTTGAGCTCCGCCCTTTGGTCTCACTACAGCACCCAGAGTGTTAAAAAAATGCATGGCAGTAGTCACGGCTCACTTGAGACGTCTGAGATTCCAAGTGTTTCCGTACCTAGACGACTGACTCCTAACTGCCACCACCAAGCATCTATTTCAGCAGGTGAGAAACACCACTCTTCAAACTTGTTCTCAGTTAGGGATTACAGTCAATTTACAAAAATCTGCCTTGTTGCCCTGTCAGCATATTACATTCATAGGCACAGATCTTGACACCGTCTCCATGATGGCACGACTGCCTCCTGACAGGGTTTCTCTTCTCAGACAACAAACAGCCAACCTTCTACCTAGAAACAAAGTGTAGGGAAAGATGGTTTTGACATTCCTAGGAACCATGGCTTCTATGATCACCTTAGTTCCCCTAGCCAGAATGCATATAAGAATTCTTCAATGGCTCCTATTTGTTCAGTGGTCGTTTCAAGAACTTCCCATATCTCACCAAGTCAGAATTATGGAATCATGCAAGAGAGATTTCCTGTGGTGGCTTCAGTCTGACCATATGACCATCGGACGACCTTTTGTGCCACAACACCCTGTAGCTACGGTGACCACAGATGCTTCCCAGATGGGGGTGGGGCATTATCTGGGAAGGACAGTCCAAGGCACATGGCAAGAACACAAGGCTCATTTGCACAACCGTGTTCTAGAGATGAGCAGTGCTTCTAGTGTTGCAAGCACTCCAGGACTCTCTTCCACTAGGACCGATTACAATCCAGTCAGACAACATGTCAGTAGTCTGGTACTTAAATAAACAAGGAGGAACAAGATCATATCCCCTTTGTCGAGAGGCGCTGAGAGTATGTCAGTGGGCAATCTCTTTCCAACATTTTCTAGTAGCAGTGCACATCCCGGGGAAGTCCAACGTGATAGCCTACAATCTCAGCAGGGCGATATTAATGTCTCATGAGTGGTCTCTAAACCAAAACATAGTGGAGGAGAGTTTTCCGAAAATGGGGCCAGCCTTGCTGTGATCTGTTTGCCACTGCCATGAATACCAAATGCAGCAGATACTTTGTCCTAATTCCCCCTCTGGGGGGAGACACAGAGAGACGCATTTGTTCATGATTGGCCCTCGGGACTTCTGTACGCATTCCCTCCCCATACCCAAAGTAATTCAGAAAGCAAAATCCTTGGGAAGCAGGCTGATTCTCATTGCCCCTTACTGGCCTCATCAGATTTAGTTCCCATTTCTCTGGCTTCACCTACAGGAAACCGTGGGTTCTGGACCCAGTTCCAGACCTTCTGACTTATATGTCAGGAACTCTCCATCCTGCTCTTCAAACCCTCAATTTGACAGCATGGCTGCCCTACTTCCAAACTTAGTCAGGCTTCAGGACTTTACACCAGCGGTAAAACACATTTTGGTATCCTCTCACAAGGCTTCTACCAGAAATGGAAGAGGTTCTCCTACTGGACACAAGCAAGAAACATTGATCCCTTTTCTGCCGCAATTGGTTCAGTTTTGGAATTTCTTGCGGAGCTTTTCCAGCAAGGCTCCACTGCAGCTACAATAAAAGTCCAACTAGCTGCAATTTCTCATTTCCACATTGGTGAATATACTCCTAATCTGATGTAACACAAATTGTGTAAAGCATTTTTAAAAGGAACTTGTTTATTGAGGCCTCCCATAAAATAACCTCTCTCACCATGGGATTTGAATTTTCTTCTGACTCATCTAACATTACCTCCTTTCGAGCCCTCATCATCTTGTGATCTCAAATTCCTGTCTTGGAAAACTGTTCTAGTAGCCATTACATCTGCAAGAAGAGTTTCGGAGTTGCAAGCTCTATCAATCAAGCCACCATATTTGATTTTCCATAAGGACAGAGTATCTTTATGAACTAATCCATTCTTCGTGCCAAAAGTTAGTTCCCAAACCAATCTAAATCAATCTATTGAGCTCCCAGTCTTTTTCCCAATCACAGCAACAAGGCAGATTACAAACTTCACCAATTAGATGCGCATAGACAACTTAGGTTTTATCTGCATAGAACTAAAGATTTCAGGAAAACAGATCAATTGTTCATCTCCTTTTCTGAAGCTAAAAAGGGCATGCCAGTTTCAAAAGTTACACTTTCAAATTGGCTCTCAAATTGCATTACCTTTATATACACCTCAACTAACAGGAAGGAAATTACCATTCAAAGTTAGAGGCCACTCGACCAGAGCCTTAGCAACATCCTCTGCTTACCTAGCCAGATTGTCAGTGGACAATATTTGTGCCGCTGCTACCTGGGCAAGTCCTCATACATTCATTACTCATTACAAAGTTGATTTGGCCTCCAGGGACAGGGCTTCCTTTGGTTCCACTGTGCTCAAAAGTATACTCCTGTGAGCCACCCAGGGAAATGGTGCTAGTGATGCTGTCCCTTCCAGTAAGAATGAGGGCGAGATAGGACAACATAATATAAAGAAGTTATGTACTCACCATAACTTTCCATGTTTGTTGTCCATCTCACCCTTCATTCTTACGACCCTCCCACCTTCCCCCAACCAAGGACTCCTAGAGGACCTAGATGAGAAATTTCTCTTCTTTAGTAAACGAGCTCCTTTGAATTTCCTTGTTATTTCTATTCTTGATGTCGCATTATTAATTTCGGCACATTGTTATGATTGGCAGCAAACAAGATCTGGGGAATTACACCACTGGATGTTGGGATACCTATCCTGCCACGAGCCAAGTCAGAGACTTCGAGCTAGTATATTCAACCGAGTTGGAGCTGAGGATTGGCTCCGAACCCATCCAGTAAGAACGAAGGGTGAGATGGACAACAAACATGGAACGTTATGGTGAGTACATAACTTCTTTTTCTTTCTTACACCCTAGCAAATCCTCCAGACGCTTAGTGAGGTGAGAGGGATGATTTGGTGGTGAAGTATGATGCATGTGTTGAATTTCATTCCTTGTTAAGCTTTGTATAATGTTTAGATACTATTTTTAGTTTGCATTATTGATGTTTGTGTAATGACTTGACAGATTTATTCTTACTAACCTTCTTCATTAAATGATGAAAGTTCAAAAGTATGTAAGTCCAATATGAAATTATAATTGCTCATGAAGAAGCCACATTTGTCTGTGATACAGTATACTTCTGAACACGGTAAACTGAGATTACTTTCTGCTGAGTGGCTGTCAAAGATTTTTTTTTTTTATCTGAAATGGGCTTCTAGAATTGTTACTTCTGTTGCTGCAAGTTTTACCGTTGTTTATTATATATAGTGAAATTGTAAATATAAATGTCATTTACTAGAGCTTTTCTCCCTGAGCCTCCACTGAAAGTGAGCCTTCCCAGTTGGACTTTCCTGGTAAAAAAGACAAATAATAAGAAAAAGAAGATGATGTATTTAAAAATGCTTAAATACAGTATTTGCAATAGAAACGTTGATGATTGTTAAAGTGGGGACTTTGACCTGAAAAATTTCATTTCAGGTGGCCTGTACTTATTAAGGTACATCCTTTCCAACCTTAGCTAATTAACACATCCACCATTCAAGTGTGGTGTGCGACCAGACCATTCCATTCTGGTCGAATGCCCATCTGTCATTTAATACCCCATTTTTTGGACACAGTTACATGCGCAGTTCATGTCTCATTAAGACTTCATTACACACTCTTCCTACTCTTTCTTTAGTGAAAAAAGGTTGCTGTTGACAGGAAAGAGATTGTAAGTATATGAGTTTTTCAAAAAGTAAGAATCTTATAAAATAAGGATCTTTTATGAAGCTGTTATTAACTGTGATGTACGTGATGTACATTTATACTCTCTGTAGCCACACCCCTCCCCCCTATCTCCCAAATACTTTTTCCTTCATCACATATACTCTAACCCATCATAAGTCAACTTCTGTTATCATCCCACTCATATTCCACTCACCTTTCAAATCTTTGACACTCTTCCAACAATTCCCTCCCAGATCGTTCTCCTCCCACAACATATCATACACCTACTCTCAACTTTATATTGCACAGTACTCTCACCTTAACTTCACAACACAATTATATCTGTCTTAACTCTGCTTACCCTACTACTCGTATCCTTTTGCTGCTCTACCACCTGTCATCAGCTCTCCATCTCCAATGTATACTCTCCCACATTGACTCATCACACTTCACAATCTTATCTGAATTCTCCTATCTGTATATCCTCACAACTATTTCATTTCACCTACTTCCACTATTTCACTTTAAAATACCCCTCCACACAGAAATCTACTCACCTACCCTACAAATATTCCCATTCTTCCAATAAAAGCATACGCATATACTTGCCCAAGCTATTTTTACTTAATCGTTGTCGAGACATGTATCCTAACCCTGGCCCTGAACAAAATTGCATAATCTCCTTCCAGTCAGCTAACCCTGCCACAGCTATCACCTCTCCACTTACTCACTCCACTTCTGACCTACTAACCCTATATATTAATCTTAGAACCATTCTTAACAAAATTCCAGAATTCCAAGCTACACTCTCACTGTACTCCCCAGACATTGCTATAATTACTGAAACTTGGTTAAAAGACCACAGCAATATCAATGAGTTTCTGCCTCCAGGATGTAGCATCCATAGATTAGACAGAAAGATCAGACGTGGTGGTGGCCTAGCCATTCTTTACAGAAAAAAAACTTACCCTCCAGCATCTAGACATATCTGCTCCTGTGATCACTGACTCTGACATCATAGTTTCTCATCTATACATCAACAAAAATAAATCCATTCTTATTATTGCCATATACTTAGCCCCAGTTAAAAATTGCCATAACATTTAAAAAATACTTGGCTGGGCCTCCTCTAACTTTAATCAAGAAACATTAATCTTAGGTGACTTTAATTTAGACTGAACCTCATGCACCTCTACTATTCTAACTAACTTTGTGAACCTATTTGGCTTCTCCCAATTAATCACTACCCCCACACGAGTTGACAAGCATAATAACAAACATTCAGTACTAGACTGGATTCTTTCTAACCGCCCAGATCTCTGTACCAAAGCCAGTTGCCTCCCAGATGTGCTTAGTGACCATTCTCCCACCTACCTAATCAGGCAAAAAACTAACTCAATCAAAAGTGCAATTTGTATATAAAAAAAAAAAGTTTTCTGCTGATATCTTTAATTCCCTCCTTAAACACCACAACTGGACCCCCTTATGGCACCTTCCTCTAGATGAAGCCATTGTATACTTTAATAACTCATTTCTTGGTATCCTAAACTTACTAGCCCCTATCAGAATTATCTGTTGTAAAAGCACTCCTACTCCTTGGTTAACCAAAGAAACTAGTAACATCATGAAACAAAGAGATAAAGCATGGCTAAGCTACAAATCCACTAAAACCCTGTCCTTGCAGTACTATCGTCAACTAAGAAATCTTGCCAAAAATATAATCCGCAATGACAAAAAATTGTACTACACTCTAGTACAACAAAAATATAAAAATAACCCAAGGAAATTCTGGCAGGCCATCAAACTACTACTACTATCCCCTAGCCAAACCTCCACCACCCCCCTTCAATAGCAAATAGCAACACTTTAGTAGCCATCCAATTCAGCACACATTTCATCAACTCCATCCATACCTTACTAAATATCAGTAACCACTTCCCTCTAACTATACTCACTGCTCTTGATTCCCACTCCCCCACCTTCTCATTTAAACCCATCTAGACTAATGACATAAAAAAACTCCTCCTTAAATTCAAACCTACTACTCTTGCTGCTGATCAACTCCCAAATGATTTTCTTAAACCAGGAGCTGATTCCATTTCCTACCCAATATCCATCATTATCAATCGATCTATCACTGAGCAATACTTACCATTACTCTGGAAAGTCTCTCATATCATTCCCCTGCACAAAGGAGAACTCTCCACAGATATAACCAACTACATACCAGTTGCTGTACTTTCCCCTCTTAGCAAAATATTGGAAAAGTGTATTCACTCCCAATTTCTTTTACCTACTCAAAAACAACCGACTCCCCAATACACAGCACGGCTTTAGACCAAAACATAGTACTACCACAGCTCTCTTAAGTTTCACAAATACCATCAACAGCCACAAAAACAACAATACCCTTGTTTCTTCTATATTCTTAGACATGTCTAAAGCCTTTGACACTGTTTCACACCAAATACTACTACAAGTACTTGATTCTTTACACATCTTTTTCTTCAGTACTGTCTTGGTTCCACAGCTACCTATCTAATCGGCAGTAAGCTGTTAAATGTGCTGATGACTTATCTCCTCCTCTACCTGTTACTGCCCCACGAGGCTCAATACTTGGCCCCTTACTCTTCTCCATCTTTACTATTAAACTTAACTCCGCTACCCCTCATGCTACCGTAGTACAATATGATGATGACTCTACAGTCATTTGTGCAGCCCCCTCCTATCCAGAACTACAGTTCAAAACCCAACAAGCCCTCTCAGATGTAGAACTACATCTCAAAGAGAACCAACTCATACTAAACCCCAACAAAACAAAGCTTATGTTATTCACACATAATAAATCCACTGATCCCTCTTCCTCACTATATATCCTCTCCTCCAATGGCACCAAAATAGAACCAACAGATAACGCTAAACTTCTAGAAGTCACAATACATAGCTTATTAAGATTTGACAAACGCATTGCCTTAACAGTCAAGAAAGCACATATAAAACTTGGCTGCCTATATAGAGCCAGATCCTTCCTCAACCCTCACTCAAAAATGGCCTTTGTCAGAACATACATTCTGTCCACACTTTTTATGCATCCCCCATTTTTGCCAACCTTAGAAAATCTGACCTTTCCAAACTAGAGACTTGCTACCACAAAATTGCTCGTTTTGCTGCTAACCTCCCTCAGAGTCCACCACTGCACTGCCCTTAAAAGTCTTCATTGGCTAGAGCTGCCACATCTTCTAACACCTAATCAACTGACAATTGCTCATAACATAATTTTTCAACCAGATGCCTGTCCATCACTAATAAATCTTGCCCAACCCTACCACACATCACGTACACTCCGAACATCCAACAAACTACTTCTACAAACACACAAATCTTACAACTCATTTGGTGACTCTGTATTTGCTAATTACATTGCAAAAACCTGGAACTCAATCCCACAATACATACTCACTACTCCCACCAACTTCATGTTTAAGTAACTGCTTAGACAACACCTCCTTAATAACTGGCTCTGCACATAGCTAAACTCCTCTTTCTCATTTCACTTCCCAATGTACTACCAGGTTGCCATATAGTAAAGGATTTGTTCCTAGTATTATGTTATATTATATGTGTATATAATTGATTGTAATGTTTTAACTATATTGATATTTTATTATCTAATGTTGCCATGTTTCATTTTATTATGAGTTTTAAATATTCATATCTACCTTGTAAATGTTTATATCTTGCTTGTATAATATATCTACTATGTATGTAACTATCTTTGGAACCTTTCTCCCCGAGCCTCTGCTGAAAATGGGCTACTAGCCCAGTTGGACTATCCCAGTAAACAAATGTAAAATAAATAATAAACTGTGTTCATTTTATTATAGAATTTGAATTCATTGAGTTTGATTAGGTATATATTAAATGCTTAACTGGGTACAGCTAATGGTTGATCCCTGAAAGGGCTCTAAGTGGATGTACTTGTACCACCTGAGGTGGTCTCTCATTGGCTAAGGTCACACAAGCAGTGATTACTAACAGTGAGACATTGTAATGGGGTATAATGTTATAAATGATTCCGTGCTGATAAATGTTCAGTTGTATGATATGTTGAGTATGCAATGAGAATACAGAGAGAAAGCTTTTATATCTGTTTACTGCGTAGACATTATGTTCATAGACTGTGATAGAAATGAAAAGTGGATTGTCAGACCTGATTGCATATAGTCATATAAATTGAAAAAAATGCCTGCTCTTCGCAAACACTAGGTGTCTCTCAATATTAACCCACATTTCTTTCAAAGTGTGGTTTCAGACTTGTTGTTGAACCAATCTAGCCATCTTCCACTTTTCTTCATAATAGTAGAAACCAGAGGAGCAATGGTCCTTCACACCTTGGATGTGCATCAACAGCTAATGCATTACCTGAAGTGGCTACATGAATTTAGGAACACACAGACCATTAGTGAATCTCCTTTCCACAAGGGATAAAAAGGCTCACATTTGCCAAGAAGATGTTTCCCAAGTCAGTTGCCAAATGCATGTTATTCTGCTGTCAAATAGCCATCTGCTGTGTAGTGCTGTGATCAGAGATCACTCTATTAAAGGAATGACTGCTCCCAGTGCTTGGTTCAGTAATTTCTGCAGCCACTTGGTCTGTGGTGCAGACATTTGTCAAGTACTATAGTATCCAATGCAACTCTGGAGTTGGCTGTATTGACAAATAAATATTCAGTTATCTGAACTCTTTATTTGTGCCACTGTCTAACTCCTTCCTCTGTGGTAGTTACTGATGAGGATTCAACCCAATCAAAGACCCTTCAAGGAGTGTCTCCTCATGTGTCAACTGATGCAGTAAGAATGTATCTGTTATAATCTGAGGACCCTTCTTGATGAGTCAGGAATGCCCTTCCTGCATCCATCTATGGATGGGTGTTGCTTCTCCATCTAAATAAGTACATTATATAGTTTTAATTACTTCTTTAATGTGTGTGAATTTTTAAATGTTCGTTATGTCATGATTTGCAAGGACAGTCAGGCTTGGGAATGCTTATGCCTATGCTAATTGGTGCATTACATCACATCATGCATTCATATGGGAAGACAAATGTCCTTAAGCATTGTACTTTGTCAAACACTAATCCATAAAGAAAGTGAACCCAACCAGGGACCCATCACGGAGGGTCCTGTTGTGGAACAGTTAATACAGTAAAAGTTGTATCTGTTATTTCTTATACAAAGAAAAGCAATCAGATGAATGAATATGCCATTGGCCCAGTGGTGTTTATAAACTTACATACGTTTGTTTCTTTTAGGATCACTCCCCTGTGACACCAGTCACTGCTCTGTGTGCTGATGCACGAGAGGCAGCACAGAAGCTTTTGAATCACTATGTGAAAGTACAGGGACTTATCATCTCTCAGATGTTGCGAAAGAGTGTAGAAACAAGGGACTGGATCAACACAATTGAACCACGAAATGTCAGAGCTGTCATGAAGCGCGTTGTGGAAGACACAACATCTATTGATGTGCAGGTAAGAGCCTATAAACTTTCAGCTGTTATAGTGTGTATTTCTACAACTTGAAAAGTTAACCATACAGAATAAAACTGAACATTTGGTGAATGGTAGGTGACTGGAAATTTCTTAAATCATAGCCTTCGACAGTACATGAGTTTTAAGTGACTGATGTCAAGGGTTTCAACATGGCACTGCTGTCTAGGATTTTGAGGAGCTTGAAACAGAACACTGCTGAATTCAAGCAGGATGGTTAGTGATGACTGTTGCACAGTGCTTCATAACTTGATAAAGGAGATGCTGCAAGTGAATTCAGGTGTTACTGAGTACCATCAGTCTGGTCATTGTGTGCTGCCCAACAGTGGTGGTGATGGTAGTGGTACAGAATGAAAGGGCATATATAGTATTGGTAGTGTTTCTTTGTAGAGATGGTATGAAAGAAAACTTCAGATGGAAAAATGGAAAGACTAGAATCCTAGTCAAGCAAGACTATTTATTACATTTTTATCTTCAAAATGTATTTCTTGAAGATCTGTTGCTAGGGTGTATGTCACTGCCAAGGTAGACTCTGGAGTTGCATGGCTACCTTCCGTTGTGCTGGAGAATGTAGAAAACTTGAAAGAACAGTAGAATAGCAGGAGAGGAAAATAAAGGTCTCCAGTCATCTGTGCAGCAAAACACATTAGCAGCACTGTAACTGAGCATGGGTGAAGTTGTTTTTTTTTCACAGATTCTTAGGGTTTTAATTATGTCTTTCAGGACTTTATTAAGAAGACTAAATTTGGTAGGCAGCACAGTGGATTAATACTCTGTTAACAGGCTGCTTCCTTTAGTCAAGTGAACATATTTAATTCCTTTGTCCTCCATTTGTACTGTGGTCTGTTAGCAAGTCATTTAACCAGACAGTGGACCCCCACCCGGTTGTCCCTGGAGAAGGGGCACTTGTATCCAGTGTATATTTCTGCTTTACAAATGCATAAAAAGTAGAGCACCATATGAGCCAAAAAGGGGTTCATACACCCAAATCTGGAATCCATCCATTCTGCTAAATGGCTCTGTAGCAAGGCAGCCAACTGCAGTGCTGTTTATACTGACTTTGGTGGGAGGCCTGCTTCATTTGTTAGGGATAGAGATGTTTCAAAAATGTATAACATAAATATAAGCCTTTTCTAGGGAAAAGTAGAGGGAGGTATGGTGTTGATTTTGGACAGTTTAGTTAGTGGATTAATGGGTAAACTGGTAATGGTCATGTTGCCGGTTTCTGATCTCTGTCGTTTTCTGAGTATACTGAATTTGTATATACTTTAACATCCTAATTTTCTAAATGCATTATTAATTTGGGTTTGTTTACGTGTATGTTTTCTTTTCTGTGATCTTGTTGATGGGCTAGTTAAACTTGTTTGAGATGTCCCTTTGTGAAGAAAACTTGAGCATGGCGAAGTTAGTTTCTTACACACTGTGCAATTGGGAGCTGATGCCTTTCATACAAAATGTCCAGCTTTGTAACCCAGTTCTAAAACCACTACGATAAACTGCTTTCTGTGGAAAGTATGTCAAGCTTTGCAAGTTTACCTGTTCTTTCCAAGTGGTCGTAATAACTATTTATCCTGTAATGTGCTTTGTAGGTGGGACTGTTATATGAAGAAGGAGTAAGGAAGGCCCAGAGCAGTGACTCCAGTAAAAGAACATTTTCAGTTTATAGTACCTCTCGGCAGTTGACCCGTTATGCTCCCAGCTACACTCCCAGGTAACACTATTACTCTTCATATTTTCCCTTGTCTGTTAACTGTGTATAATACTGAAGCAGTGGGTATGAATGTAGCCATGCTCCTTTGTGTTTGAAAGTACTTGTTTAGTCTTCTCCACTTGAAGTTAAGACATAACACAAATGTCATTGCATCCAGTGGAGCAGTTACTTGATTTCCTTTGTTAGAAGGCTTTGAAGTTTTCATTACCAGGAATCTAAATGAGATGGAGAATTAAAAGATGAGCTGTACTGTGTATAACTAGAGAAAGGCGCACTTTATGTTGGATGTCCCTTATTGGAATCTGTCAGCTTAGGTTTACCCTTTTCTGACTATTTGTTGTGGAATATTCAGTTTAGGTTTTGCATAAAATAAAATCTTAATATCTTAATTCGGGCAAGTAACACTTAAGGGACTCCCTCTTTGAAATATCTATTGATCATAGAAACACCTATAGCAATTTTGCTGTAGCAAAACCATGAAATTTTATTTTAGAATGCCACCATTCTCCCTTCACTCCCACAGTACACTACCCTTCCCTTTCTCTGCCAAGTTCTCATTTGCCAACAGACCAAGGACATCTACGACAATCCCAGCCTCAACCTTTTTTCAGTGTTTCACATATCCCAATGAGAAGTATATTCATTTTCTACTAAAATATTCTTTTGGTTTATTGTTTTATTTTTTATTTTTTCAAATTAACTGCGGTGATCGGTATTAGTCAGGCGCTAGATCTGATTTTGTCCAGCGTAACAGATTGGTTATCAGATCTGACCTGAGAGCCTTTTTCAAGCTTTTGGATCCAGCAATCAGGCTTTTCCCCTACCCGTAATTTCCTCTTGTCCCTACAGTACCTCAGATCTCATTTGCCACCTATTCAGTCAAGATGTGATCCTGAGGGCTCAGAGCTAATAGCAAAGATAAGTGCACGTTTTCTCTTTTTCTAATCTGTTTTTGGCACTATTTTTTCCTGCAGCTAAATTTCTTTATTTCTGCTTGCAACTAATCTTTAATCCTTTATCTTTTTCCAGCAGTTAGAAATTTTTCAGGAGTTATACTTCCCGACCTTTCTCCCCTATTTTATTTATAAAAAAAAAAGCTTAACTTACTTTTTTCTATAATCGTTTAGTAGTGTTTCTTAGGTAGTAGTATTGTTTTCTGGTTCAGTGGTTGTTTTCAACAGTTAATATTGTTTTTGTTTACTGTGCTAGTATGTTCAACAAGGCCTCTAGCTTTAAAAGTGTATAGTACCTGCGGTTAAAAAATTCTGTAAAAATGAAGACTTTTCTTCTTCTGTATCCTATCCTGATGACCCCTTCTGTGGGCTGGACCTCAAGATAAAGTGTGTCTTTGGTCAAAGTATTCATGTCCATTAGCTAAGAATTGCCTGCGTGCTTATTAGGGAAAAGAAAGTGTAGGAATTTGGGCCACCAGTCCTTTGTTATCTGTACTGAGGGATAGCATTTATGTCACCTGGAAGCACCCTGATTACAGTCCTTCTGGTTTTGAAAAGGCAGATCACTTGTGCAGAAAGGATCCTGACTTTCAGACTTGTTTGGAGAAATATCCAGAAGCAGATCCATACATACTCATTAACTTCCTTCTTTTTCACCTGTCCTGCTTATGCAGGACACCGGTCTGTATTTTTGGGCAATAAGGTGGGAGAGACAGATTCTGAACATGCATGACAGCTTGAGAAAATCTTGCTAAGGACTGGTAGGTGTAGACACCATAGAATTCAAGCACTGTCTGTAGTTATTGGGTCTCCCACTGTCCAGTCCTCCTTTGAGAGACCATTTTGTTTCACCATATTTACAAAGTCTTGCTAATATGCGACCTGTCAAGTTGGTGTCTTCTGATGAAGAACAGAAGGGAATTTGTTTTGATCTTATACTAGTCCCCAAGAAGTTAGCAGTTTTCAGACCATTTGTGCATATGAAATGTATCAGGCTTAGAATGGTCATGATTCCAGTCATCTTCATAGTTACCAGAAAGTTGCTGAATAGTCAGTAAATATCTGCTGGTAAATCAGTGTCATCCAAAGTATGAGATTACTTGTAGCATATCCACTATTGTCTGCTGCAAGAAGTGGAAAACTTTTCTCTGCCTGTCCATTATATACTGAAACTGTGTGACAGAATCTCATTCAAATAAAGTTGTATAAGCTGAGGCCAGCTCACAGGAGCTGTTTTGAACTTTGAGAACTGCATGTCTTTTCTGCAGAATGATAATGCTCTAGAAATATGCTTTTCAGACTGAGTTTCATGGAAGTGCAGAGTCTAAGCATGAATGTTTTCTCAGTCTGCATTGTTAATCAGTCTTGTACAGTACCACATGAACTATTTTGACTGTGCTGCTTGACCCTTACACACTCACATAAGCGATTATTCTGATTCTCAGACACTGTTTTTAGAGACCGTGTTTAATTATGAGCATGTGTCTTTCAGGTAGTCAGACTTTTCCATGGCATGTCCATTTTAAGTCCTGTAGGTGTCACTATTTGTATTTGCATGTCTGGTTTTTTTTCAGTAGTTTTATTTATTTATCTTTCTGTCTCTCTTTTTGTTTGCAAAGTTATATTACCATGTACTTGCAGTAGTCTACAGAATGTTTTTGGTCCCTACATCCACTGCTGAGTATTTCTGTTTTTCCTTTCTTTGTGGAACCATTCATTTCTTCCTTTGGAGACAGAGAGGTCTTGCCATATCCACTGCTTAAGGTAGGTCACCATGCTCCAGGGAAGATACTACTCTTGGCACTTTGTCCCCCACCCCTGAAATTAGAAAGTCAAGTAAAAGGGTATCATATCACTGCTAGAGTGTGCATTTTTTCATTTGTACAAAGATCTGAAATTTGGATGAGGAACAAACCATTTTTGACTAGGGTACAGTGTATTGTGCTGTCTCGTGTATATCAGGGTTATGTTTCAGTGCATGGAACCACAGTGCATCTCCTCCATTCATTCTCTGTTACTGAATTAGAACAATATACACACAGCAAAATATCACTATTTAGTCTTCACTAGAGGGTAGCTAACAATGCCAAAACCTGTACCTTCCCTCTGAGGAAAGAAAACTAATATTGTATGCCCAGTCACCCTTCTGCAGTTTGGTTCTGTGATATTCAAGCCCTACTACTTGAACCCAGGTCTCCTTGGACACAGTCAGGGCTCCATTCTGTAGCATGTAAAATTGAATAATACACATAATTTTGATATATGAAATATCAAAGTTTATACTGCATTTACAAATATGCTTTATCCTAGCCAGCTTTCCTGATTTATTGTGCCACCATGGATGTCTGTACATATTTTTAGACAGGTGTATTTTGACTTCTGGAGTATAACCTTGTACATTTTCCATTTTATTGTAAGGACATCTCTATGATTCTATACAGAGTGTGACTCTCAGTCTTTTTTGCAATCCCATTTTGTCAGCTGTGCTCTGACATCTTCATAGTTTGTCTTATAGAAATTCCTGCTTTGGTTTACTGCTGCTCTGTTACATTGACATTGAGTTTACACAATCCATGCTGCATTAATATGATCGGATCTACCTAATGACTACAGAAAACTCCCTGTTGATATTCGTATAATAGGAGTTGCTGAGGACCACATCAATGTTATTGTTTCCTCAATGATTAGAGAGTAATGGTTGTAAATTTTCTTTGCCTCTCATTTTTGGGGAGTTAAACTTCCCCCAGCAGATCCCCACATATGATAGCCAGATTAAATGTTAGACTTCCAACGAATTCAGTTATAAAATCACATTGAGCATTACTGTTATAGAAACTAACAATATTGTTTCTCTTCTGTAGAACACTGATGGAAACAGTTTCAGCTTTATTGATATTAAGTGACCACACTTATATGTCTCTTTATAGGATTCTGATTATAATAGAATATTTGAGGTACACAGCCCTGCCATTTTATGGTCTAATTGTAAATGCTGACATGAATTATGAAATCACAGGTCTCAGTGGAAGACAACATTTTAATGTTTCATCTGTTAATGTGTACTACTAATTTTTATTTGTTTATTTCTTTTTTTTTAATTGTAGGAGCTCCTACACAGTGAAGAATAGCTCAATATATTATTTTATCATTATCGCCATTTCATATTATTTTTGTATTTTTCTACATGTAGGTTTTTCTAAGAGCATACTTTTCTAATGGCCTCTGAATGTTTCACTATTTTTCTGAAAGTGATTTTACTGGGAGTCAGGGTGCCACTGAAACCATTCATTTTAAAACAGGATTTTGGATATGGATACTTGAGGCAGTCAGTATTATCCTATTATTCACGGAGTATAAAGAGAATGACGTTTAGACTTGTTGAGTTCAGCTCACTGATGTTGAACTCCCCAATCACTGTTCTCCAAACAAAACCACTGTTGGTGCAGTTTCTTTTTGCTCACCAGCAGTGGTTTCATTTCTGAGTGATTTTTCACTTTCCTCCATATCTTTATAACCTTCAATGTCAGTACATGTTAAATAAAGGATGCATCCTGCAAAAAACATTTTTTTCAACATTTCATCAAGTTGACTTCATTATTTGAATGATTATTTTGTATTGCAACTTTTCTTGTGTCATTTGTGTACTGGTCCCAAGTATACATGTGATATGTTTATGTAAATGTATAAAAACATCTATATAGCACATCTATTAGTCTGATGAAACCAATTTATTGGGCAAAGCTGATCACTGTGAATTGTGTTCTGTAGCTGTCATGTGAGTGTCTTTTGTGATTTTAAAAATAAACACATACGTCCTTTAAAAACTGCATTTGCTGTGCTTCAGTTCAGTTCATATCAGTCATGTTATGCTAGACAAGTCTAATGGAGTTCTGTAATTTTGTTGCTGTTTTTCTTATTCAGTCTTATCACCAAAATACTAACAAAGTCACTTGGTACCTTAAGCCAGTGAACTAAAAAGTAAACTATGCTATTCTACAAGTGTTCTTATATATTTTTGTTAGTCAGTTATTGACTTGAAGATGAAAGCGTATAAGAAACCTTGAAGGATGGCATGTAGTTGATCTCTCAGAAGGTCACCGAGTCGAGATATAAAGATTTTGTTTTTATTAAGGAGAGGAAAAGAAGGGACCTTCTTTTTATGTGCTTGAATAATAATATAGATTCACTGACAGGACAAAGCTTGGAAGAGGGCATGATTGTAAGAAGGAGGCTGGACATCCTCTGTATCCAAGAGACAAAATAGAAGAGTAGTGCACCAAAGCCACTTGGGTTGGAATTCAAAGTCTGCTTATCAGAAGAGAACAGACTATAAATGGCGTGAGAATTGTGGTGAAGCAGAAACATCAGAAGGCAATGAGGGATGTTGTCAGAATTGGTGACAGATACATGGGAGTCAATCTCCAGTTTAAGGACAGGGCATTATTCATAGTTTCAGCCAGTGCCCCACAGCAGGGTTGTGACAGCAAGGGAGAGAGTGCATTCAGTATTCAGTCACCAACCCTATGAGATAAAGCAGGACAATATGAGTTAGTGTTGATAATGGGGACCTGAATACACGTATCTGGACAGACAAGAGTAGGATAATGACTACTGCTTTGGTCCACATGAGTGGGGCAACAGAAATAAAGAAGAGTCCATTCTATACTTTTTTCGGGCAGATGGCTTCATGGTGACCAACACATGGTTCAGCAAGAGAGACAGAAGATCACATCCAAGAGTGGCAATCGGCAGACATGCAACTCTGGTAGACTTCCTCCTAGTAAGAAAAGGTCACTGGGGGTAGAGTTGGTAATTGCAAAGCCATCCCCAGTGAAACAATTGGCCCACAACATTAACCACTGGTTTCCATAATCATCTGCAAGCAGTGGTAACAGAAGACATTAAGGCTAACAGAGACTAGGCTAAAGATCTGGAATTTGACTTGAGAGAAAGCACAAAAGTTCAAGTAAATGCTTTTGGTTGTAGTACCTCAGGAAGAAGAAGAAATAGATGCAGTTGATGAGCACATCAAAATAGCATGGGTGAGAACTGTAGAACAGTAAGTAGTAAGATACATAAGGAAAGCTGGTGCTGGAATGCAGAAGTCCAGGACGTCATCAAAAGAAAGGAGTGCAAGAAAAAGTGGGAGGTAGAAGAGATGGACCAGGATAAAAAAAGAGTACTGGTTGGCTAAGAGGCTAGGAAAACAATTGAAATAGTGAAGGGCAAAGTATCAGAGACACTCTGCATGTTTCTAGAAAGTGACTCAGTAGATGGCACAAAGAAACTCTATCAGATTGCAAAGCAAAGACAGAAAGATAAAGAAGATCGTCCTCAGGCACCCTTCGTAATGGATGCCAGCAACAACCTGCTCACCAGTCTACAGGACATCACAGGAGTATTTCCAGCAGCTACTGAATGAAGAAAACCCCACAAAGACTGTACAACCCCAGACACTACCTATGATGAAACAGGAAGAGAAGCTCACCATAGAAGAAGTTAGAACAGCACTAAAATAAATGAAGTCAGGGAGAGCAGCAGGCACAGATGAGGTCACGGCAGATGGATATAATCTATATTTAGGGTGAGTTTGGGAGAATATATGTATGTCTCCCAAATATGCAACAAAATCTAGAAGATTTAGGAGTTTTGCTTGGAAATGTTTACATAGATATTTTTAAAAATCAAGTCGAGTCCAGAGATTTTTCCCTTGGGTAGATAACGGGTTTTGGAGGTGTAATGGGGAAGAAAGAGGTAATTTGGAGCATGTTTTCTGGGAATGTAGTGAGTTGGCAGACTTTCAAGATTCCCTGCCGGATACATTGTCGGAGATGCTGGATGGGCTGATTGGTGTGACGAGGGAAATGATTTTTCTGAGCTGCGATACAGAATTGGAATTGCCTAGACATGGTAAGGCCTTGCTGTCCCTAATTATGGTGGCTGCCAAAAAAGCAATTGCTAGAAAATAGAAATCCGTCTAAACCAACTATATTAGTAGCAGTGAATATAGTAACAGAGATAAAGCAACTGGAGATGAGATCTTTAGAAAAAGATAGGAGCAAACTACATAGGAAAAAATGGCAATTATGGGAACAATATAGGGGAGGAATGAGGTTTAAAAGAAGGCAGGACTTAAATGAGCTATGTAACGTTTGACTAAAAGTGATTGGGTAAATTATAAGTGATGTATAATGTTTGCAACTGGGAATGTGTCAATATGGTTTATGATGTAAAGTGCTTGCAGCTAGGATTGTGTCAGTGTGGTTTGTTTTCATTTATATAAATGTATGATTGCTTATGTTATAAGTGATGGTTTAATAAAGATGTTTCTTGTTTAAAAAAGATTATTTATATAATATTGCTTAGGTTATATGATATATAGCAATATATGTGAATCATAATGTTTGTTAATTTTAACTTGTCAATACAGTTACTTTTATATAAGTCTAAATGTGCCGATGTCACAAGTGATAATTCAGTAAAGGTGTTTAAAAAAAGACTAAAATTGGAACAACGTGGGGAAAAAAAATTGCGTGAGTTATGGGAGAGATGGCTCCTTAGGGTACTCAAAGCAGTATGGAGAGAAAGAATTATCCCAGATGACTGGAGAATAAGCATACTAATGTAAAACAAGTTGGTACTACAAGTGCTCACACCAAACCAAGAAAAATAAAAGAGCACAGCGTTGCGAGTCCACAGTCTTGGTTTAATATAAAAATAATAAAACAAACAAGTTAAGCGCTTTCATCAATAAGTATGACTTCTTCAGAACAAACTGCCATTGTGAATTTTACATTTAAATACAAGTTGCTGGTCTGCCATTGGTACTAAACCAACCAATTCCATTTGTGGGAAAGGACATACTGAAGTTATAAACAAGACATAATTTAGATAAAATAAATAATTTCATCATAAATGACCATGTCCACATGACATAACCTTAAAATAGTACAAAATTAGTACAAAAATAGTACAAACATATTACCACAATAACACTTGGTTATAACAAACTGCTTATGAAAAGTTAGTAAAAGACGATTTATACAAAGTTTGGGGAGAGAAAAGAAAATTGTTCAACAACTTAACTTACAATGAGAAAAGTTTGTTAAACAATTTGAAGGAAAACAAGGGTATAAGAATCATGACTCCAGACAAGGGTGGGGGTGTTGTTTTATACAGGTTGGAAGACTACATTAATGACATGCAAAGTATTTTATTTATAACAGACAACTACTCTTCATGTTCCAAAAATGAGATAAACATTTCATACAGCAGAATAGATAGTTATCTTTATGAATATTTAATGGATAAGAGAATTTCCAGTGATGACTATGATTTTCTGCTTAATAAATATCCAAAAGTTCCGGTGATTTTTGGAATACTTAAGGTGCATAAAAGTTTAAAGAAACCAACATTTAGACCTATTGTAGCTGCTGCTAAAACCCATAATATGGCAGTCTATGTGGATAAGAAACTGAAGCATATTATGAATAAATTTCCCCATTTATTAAAGGATTCATGGAATTTTTTAGAACAGATCAGTAAGGACTTATGGTCAGTGGATACTTCTTTCCTCACTATAGATGTGCAGGAACTTTTTTCCTGTATTCCAAAAAATTAAGGCTTGTGTCTATTTGAGGAGGTGCTTTTTAAATATTCTTCTTTGACTACTGATGAAAATTTGCTTATATGTGAGCTGATGAGTATTATATTGGAAAATAATTATATATTCTTTGAAGAAGTATATTTTCAGCAGCTTAAGGGAGTGGCTATGGGCGGAGCTTGCACCCCCCCCCCCCATATGCTAACCTAGTCCTTTTGGGCTGGGAATACAAGTATGTTTTTCAAAATGAGTTGTTTTCTACTAATGTGACCTACTGTGGCAGATTTTTGGATGATATTTTTATCTTATGGAAAGGAAGTAAAGAAAAAATAATAGAATTTGTTCAATATTTAAATTCAACTACAGATTATTTGAGGTTTACGCATCAGTTTGATGAACAGGAAATTAATTTTCTAGATACTAAGATTATTAAAGACCATAATGGTTTTATCTCCAAAATCTACCGCAAAAACACGTTTTGTAACAATTACTTGCATTATACTAGCCACCACCCTATTTATCAGAAAAAAAAGTATCATAAAGGGTCAGGCCATAAGAATTGCTAGGATGACAACTGTGAGGGATGATGTCATAGCAGAATTTGGAAATTTGAGAGACATGTTTTTAGATAGAGGGTACCCAAGTGACTTTATTGAGCCCATAGTCAAGGATGTTTTAGATAAATGGGGTAATATTTATGTACCTCTATTAGGCACTGGTGGGGACAGCATACAGCAAAAATCTACAGAGACAACATTGCAGTCTGCGCCCAATTTTCAGCAAGTATGTGTAGTGCAGTATAATCCTTTATATTCCCAGATCAAAGGAATCTTGACAAGAAATTGGAACATTTTCAGACCTAATACTGATGTTTTTCATACCCTGGGTGATAAACCCATTTTTTCTACCAAGGTGGGGTTCAATCTCAAGTCTTTATTAGAGACAGGTAGTAGTTGTAGTACTAAACATGATAAAAGATGTGGAAGTAGACCATGTGGAAGGTGTTCTTATTGTTCATATATATTGCAAGATACTTCTATCTCCCTTGATAATAAAAACAAAAGTCATGTTTTCTTAAAAAGTGGTAGTTGTTATTCCAACAAACTAGTTTATATAGCCATCTGCAGCACCTGTTCCTCCTTCTATGTAGGCAAAACAGAGAGAATGTTCAAAACTAGAATATATGAGCATCTCTATGATATCAAAAACAAAAAAGATACTAATGCTTTATATAAGCATAGCATTATATGTGATGGTTATTTATGCTTTAAGTTTGGCATACTTGAATTTGTAAATGTTGAAACAAGGGGTGGGGATTGGCAAAATGTATTATACAAGAAAGAGTTAATGTGGCAGTTAAGATTAGCTGCTGATTATCCACCTGGGCTCAATGAGCATATTACTATAATGCCAATTCTCAAAGAGAAGGCAAATCAAATCTAGCAATGTCTATAATGTTTGTTATAACCAAGTGTTATTGTGGTAATATTTTTGTACTATTTTTGTACTAATTTTGTACTATTTTAAGGTTATGTCATGTGGACATGGTCATTTATGATGAAATTATTTATTTTATCTAAATTATGTCGTGTTTATAACTTCAGTATGTCCTTTCCCACAAATGGAATTGGTTGGTTTAGAACCAGTGGCAGACCAGCAACTTGTATTTAAATGAAAAATTCACAATGGCAGTTTGTTCTGAAGAAGTCATACTTATTGATGAAAGCGCTTGTTTGTTTTATTATTTTTATATTAAACCAAGACTGTGAATAAGCATACTAATGCCAGATTTCAGGAACAACGGGGGCATCCACAACTGTGGGCAGTATAGAGGTATCAAACTCCTGTCATACTGCATGAAAGTTCTTGAAACTGTGATTGATAAATGAATATGTAGACTAGTAGAAAACAAGATGATAGAGGAGCAATTCAGATTCAGATCAGGATGCAGTACAACCAGCCCAATGTTCACAGTGAGGCAGATAGCTGAAAAGAAGATAGAGATAAAAGAATCTAGCTGGCATTCTTAGACGTGGAGAAAGCATATGGCAAGGTCCCACGAAAAGTGATTTGGGCAGTCCTGTGACGATTTGAAGTCTCAGAAACATTGGTAAAATTAGAACAAACTATGTGCATGAACCCAGTGACACAAGTACTAACAGTATTTGGACTCGCAGAGGAGTTTTCAGTGAAAGTGTGTATGCAACAGGGTCCAGCTCTGAGCCCAGTGCTTTTCATACTGGTGATAGACTACATTAGCAAACAAGTCAGATGGTACATATCAACAAAATTACTGTATCCAGATAATGTGGCATTACAGATAGACAAGAACAAGAACTTGAAAGGATAGGGAAATGAAAACCTGAAAACACACAAGATGAAATGAAGTACAGATAAAACAGTTGCAATTGCAGCAAATGGGGAAAAGCAGAAGAAACTGAAAATTGAGATAGCACTGAAAACAGTGGAAGAAATTAACAGCTTTGGGTACATGGGAAGGGTGGTTAAGTAGAATAGAAGTGTGAATGAGGAGGTCAAAACTAGAATTAGAGGGGCAGCAGCAAAATGGCAGTGTGTGTCGGGTTAGTGTATGACAGCCAAATGCCAAAAAGCTGGAGCATAAAGTGCGCAAAACTGTGGTAAACCAGTACTACTGTATGGTGTGGAAACCTGGGCAGTAAAGGCAGAGCAGATGAGGAAGCTAGAGATGATGGAGATGAAGTGCCTGGGACTCGTGGTAGGATGCGCACTGTGGGACAGACAAAGAAATGACGATATCAGAGTGGAAGCCCAAGTAGCTGCAATTGCAGAGAAAGTCAAAGAGAACAGATTATTATTATCTGGGCACATTTGCAGGAAAACAGAAGACAATCTGATGAAGATGATTTAGGCCAGATAGGAAGAAGGCAAGAGAAAGCAAGGGCATCCAGCAAAGAATGGATGGACTGTGTGAGAAAAGACCTGTTACAGTTAGGCGTGAGTGTAGAAAAGGATTGGCAGTGAATTAGAGATAGCGACAGTTGATGCAACACCCCAATCCCATGCAAGAAATGTGAAAAAGGGAGTTGGATAAGAATAATAATATTTTAATACAATTCCTTCATATGATAGCCTGGTGGATAATAATAATAATAATAATAATAATAATAATAATAATAATAATAATACCCATGTGTTAACCAAGTAGACCCACTTTTCAGGGGGAACAGTGGAGCGATATCTGGTTAAATGATTTGCTCAAGGTTGCACACAAGGTAAATTAGGTCTGCAGGAATCAAACCCTGTACCACAGAGTCTCCAATTCACAGCCTTAACCTTTGCCCCGACTGAAAGACAATAGAGTAATAGGATGATGAGTAATAGAACGGTGTTGCCTAAGTTGATTTCAGCAGAGCATTTTATATCATATTTTACAAAAGGTGAACAAATCATATAGACTTGAATGTGGGCATAGAACAGTAGCATGGATACAGCATTGGCTAGGCAAGTCTTCTTTAGTGGAAACCTTACTCTGGATATGTAATTTTATAATAAACAGTGCAACTACAGTGTATCTGACCATAGTGTATCTAGATTATGGCCCAGTGTTTTAGTGTAATCTGTGGCATAGTGAAGACATGTAATTTAACTAGCAGTATAAACTCAATAGAGACACTGTACATAAAATTATAAAATGCATTTATTTTTATTTGAGTGTTACCTGTTACATGAAGTACATCTTCATTTTGTTTAGAGCCTCCCCTATCTTAATAATACATGTGATTAACAGGTCAAATCCTTGAAAGACTATTTCAGTTATGCAGTGGAAATCTAGTAATGAAAACAAAAATCAGGCAGCAGTAATGACCATAAAAATTTCCATTTCACTCATGACAGGTTGACTACATATTATGATCTAAAAGAAGAGAGTAGCTCACTTTATAGATTCGGACCATAAAAAGACTGTTTTAACAAAAAAAGGAAAGGACATTTTCATTTATACTCCATCCTGAGTCACGTCCAAGGTTAACAGGTGCAATATGGTAACTAACCAGCTGCTATTCGCTAGTCTCTATTTGTTTTCTATCTTAACAATGTAGGAGTTTGGTGGCGAGTATTTATTATTTATCACTGGATAATGGGTATTGAATGTGAGCTACCTCTTGCATGTCATATGTGTTATTTTATTTCTTATGTTATTCTTTGAAACTGCTGTATCTACGTTATTTGGACTGCATTTCTCTCATGAGCTGACATTTGTAATTTCATTTAGGCTGCAGTTGTGTGGTCCTAAATGATTAAGTTTCTTTGAATCTTTGAATTTTGTAAATTTATGAATAGCACATACTGAAAATGGAAAATAACAGTAAACGATTAAAACACAAAACAAGTAGAAACATTTCTCTGTACATTTTTACCTGAAAGTAAGCAAGCAACATGACAACTGGTGGGTTACTGTATTACACAGGAATGAACCTCATCAGTAGAAACAGTTATTTTTCTTTCTGCCGAGGGTAGGCAACTAGTAAGACCTCACTTGAAGCAATGTCTGTAGTTCTTTGGTTTGCCAAGACATTCACAGGACAGAGGTTGCACAGAGCAAGTCAGCAAATACAGCACAGTCTTTATCAGAAATGAAATTCCTGTTCAGATTTATTAATGTGTACAAGAACTAAATATGTCTAGAGTAGTAGAAAAATAAAAATTAAATAAATTAGAAACGGTTATGATTAAATAATAAACCAAAAACAAGTAAAATATCCAGGCTATCTGTATAGGCCAGACCAAACAAATACATTTTAAAGGCCTGTTAAAGCCGCCCCATAATAACGATTCACATAGTTTATATTGTAAAGGATTGTAAAGGAACAGCACCTGTTGAGAGAGAGAACATAGATGAGATGTTTCCAGTCACTCCCTTCAAATGACTAACAGCCTTAATAGCCAAGAAGAGCTGTTTGAGATATGAAGGAGCCAAATCATGTGGAATTTTGTAGGTTAACACCAAAAGCTTTAGCTATTGTCAATATTTATAACACAGCCAGTTAGATTCCTTAACACTGCTGCAATTTAGCGACATTGTTAACTGCCTGTCAAACAGGCAGCAGGCCTCTGGAACAGCTGCAGTCTGTCAAGTTCTGTGTCAGGAATATCCAGGTAAAGGCATTATTGCAGTAGTTAAAACTTAAGCAAAATAAGCCATAAGCCACCCAAGCAAGATCCTGTGATGGAATCAGATGATAAATCGAGTCATAGTTCTCAGGGGAGAACAATGACATTTGACGGTGATTAGTACCTGTTTGCAGAATGTAGGCCTGTTATTGAAGATCACGCCCAACTCAACACAGATAAGACTAAAGACTTTCATCCCTGTAGCTAATACAGAGGTGAAGTACAGCAGCTGTGGAGTCTCTTAGAGCAGTATGCATAGCCAAGACATCTGTTTACATGGCAGCCATTGACATATGTAACCCAAGTCTTCCACCAGGGAAGTGACAACAGCAATCTCATCTTGATAGAAGCAGTTAATTTGGAATTGACTACAAGCCTCCCTCTGTAATGATGTTATCCTGTAGAAGTGTACACACTTTAAACAGTAATTAACTTGGAGTTGAGCCCTGAGGCAGTTCACACTTCAGAAGTAAAGGAAGGAAGAATTAGTTCCTAACACCACCCCCTGAAACCATTTCACAGTTGTGAGTTGGATAAGTCTAAGACAGTTGTAGAGACCACTCAGAATAATCAAAGTGAGTCTGAAAGGAAATCTTGTCTCACAGTGTCAAATGCGACAGATTGGATAAAGGAGGAACGGAACTGTTTAAATAACATTGATCCCTCATCAGTACAGTAATCTTTTGCTGCGAGGGTTGAAAGTTGAGTCTTGTTTTGCATTTGATTTTGCAATCAAGTATAGTCTGATTACCATGAATTGCCCAAAATCAGCATCAGAGATCAGAGACCACCATACCTAGGGATAAAAAAAAAAAAAAAAAAGTTTCTCCTTGCAGTCAATTTGATATTATATGTTTCATGCTTGTTTTGGGCGAACAACTTTTCATGTTTTTGTATCTGAGAATACGCTTGGTTGTTTTATTCTTCCATCAAAATAGATTATGCTGTATGTATAGAGGAACACCAGTCAGAGGTATGCCGTTAGTTTACTAATTTTTTTTTCTAATGGATGTGATAGTAAACAGCAATACAGTTCTGTACATAACTCCTCATTGAGAATTTTGTCTGAAAAGGTTTCATTACAAAGCATGATGAAATAAAAGGTGAAATGCAGTTTCTTGGTGTGTGTGTGTGTGTGTGTGTGTGTGTGTGTGTGTGTGTGTGTGTGTGTGTGTGTGTATATACACACACACACACACACACACACACACACACACACACACACACACACAAATAGTCTTACAAAATTGTTGACTTTTATGTTAAATATAATGCAGGGTATATTGCTGCTTGAGCACATTTTGCTTGGCACTCCACTGGGGAAAATAGGAGGGGGAATAGCTTGATCACGGACATCAAATCCTTAGCTTTTACTTTTCTAACATGTTTTTTTTTTTCCAGATTTGAACATTTTTGTGTACTGTAGTTAATAACAAGTATAGTCAATTTATTTAAAATATATGTACTTAAACAGGCAACCCATGTATTTCCCTTCACTGTATTCCTACTACTAGAATATCTTGCAAGAGTAGAAGTCCTGATTTCTGGTAGTTGCGTAAATAGGGTTAACTGTTCTTGGTACAGTAGTTCTGCATTTGTGGTCTGCTAACCACTGTGTCTGAATTTGGGAGTTTTATTATTTTGTTCATTTGTTAACTAGTTGAGGTATACTAAGCATGTAAGTGCCTGTCTTCATTCGTGACCTGGGATTAATCTGATTAGGTGACATGCTCAGTGCCACACATTATGCAGGTAGAGACTGGAGGAATCAAATTAAGGAGTGCAAAAAAAAAATAGCTCACAGCCTTAATCGTCTGCACTATGCTATTGTACTTCTTGTTCTATTGTTGGGATTAGAAAAGACATGACCAGCCAAAGGTAGAATGCTCTTAGATGCAAGTTCGTTTTCTCCTTTAGTATAACATATAATGTAAGGTGCAAACTGAGTTGCACCTTCTGAATTCTCTTAACACTTCATAGTTATTTCAGCTGCCTTACAAAATAATTGCAAATATATATGTACATTTGAAAAGGGAGCTGACTAGTTCATCTTTCACTGAATCTTACTGCTGCAAGGGCTGCACATTGTAGACTTATTTTGCACTGATTAAATGTCATTTCACTTTACATGTCATGGGTGTTGTCATGAAAGGAGATACTGCCAACACAGCTATCTGGAATTTTGTAAGTAATTATATGTCATTTGTGAATATCAATATGATCTGTATAAGATGCTTATGTTACAAATGTATTAGAACTGTATGTCGTGTGTATATCAAACTGGTTTTTACAGACATGTGTTAAAAAGGTGTTTTATAAAGTGCTTGTGCTCAAAATGTAACCACAGTGTGAAATGTACTTGCACTATTGTAACTGTTTAGATGTTTATATTTTAACAGTGGAAACTGGAATACAGGAGGCTAACTTTAGAAAATTAGCTGAAATTAAATTACTTTGTAAGCCAGGCCGGAGACGAGAACCATTCACCATGTCTGCTTTGCTTTGTAAGTAAGTTTGTTGGGCATAGTACTCGCTTAGATATAGCCAGGAATATAGCAAAACTTAGTTTAGATATTTTTCTTTATTTATTTGAGAATTTAATTGTATTCATTAAAAAAAAATCATTGCCATCAGAATGCCAAATTGAATATTTTTAGTGCTTTTGTCTTTGTACATATGGTGTTTTGATGGCCATGATTTTTTAAATAAATTTTAATTGATTTTTATGTTTTGTAACTTTAACTTAATTGATGCTCATTTGTGATTTGATGATTTTGAAAGAAGAAGTTTATATAAGGAGAGCTGGATGTTGTATTTGGTTATATGGTCTGAAGAAGCTCTTTAGTCAAAGCGCTTACCTACTTGATTTTTGTGTTGCCAATAAATATCTGGATTTATACTTGATTCTATGAAGAGCCTGGATGTCTCGTTACTGGTATTTGTTTTGGACTATTATCTATCAATTTGTTTGTAGCGAGACTTTTATCCTGTGGGGGACTTTTGTATTTGTTTAGTGTTATATAGTAGATGATATCTTTTTTCTGATGTAGCCTTCAGAAGGGGATGCACTTTTTCTGCAGATGACTTATCAAAAGTTTTTACAGAAGCATCTGGTTGTCCTTGGTTGCTGCCTTGTTACATTGGCCCAGGTGGCTTGTGCCATGCATAATCATACCTCTCAAATGTATCTTCTTATGAAGAATGTTTTTTATTTTGAGTCTTAAAATTACTTGTTCCACACTATTCCACACTGAAGGAGTCTTTTAGATATGCATTATTAATAATTTTTTTAAACAAATATCCATAGTAAATAATACCAATTCATATCAATTCAACAGAAGTTTTTTGTCGGTATGAATTGACAGATCTGATGTCAATTTTCATTCTGTCCTTAACTGTTGAGTTCGGATCAGATTCTCGGGTCCGACTCAGCCGTTACTAAAGCTCATGGTAACCAAAAAAGCTCTCAAGTTTCTCCCTTACCCATACCCATAATGCACCAGCTCCTAATGTACCCCAGATCTTACTTGCCACTTTTCGTGAAAAGACGTGGTCAGCCTTAGCTCTCACGTTTCGCAGATAAGTGCTATTTTTTTGCAGTTAAAATTTTTTTTTATATCTTCCTAATTTTGTGTATGTATATTACTTGTTTACTTTTCCCTTACCTTCATACAATATTGTAGATCTCTTTTTACCGTTGTTGGTAATTTTTTCTTCCTTCACTTTCCTGTCGTACACTCAGGTGTAGCTTTATTACTATTGTTGGTATTTTTTTCCTGACTTTCTTATCTTTTCTCCTTGTAACAAAAAAAAAAAAACTTCCTTCTTGTTTTCTTAGTTATTATTTTTTTATTTTTTTGAAATGGCTTAGAAAGGTCCTTCTGGATTCAAAAAGTGTGTAAAGTGTGGGCACAAGTTGCCTCTTTCTGACACCCACACACTGTTTTTATTGCCTAGGCCCACAGCACCTTCAGGAGGAGTGCTCTGTTTGCCAAAACTTCAACCCCAGAGCTTTAGACGCATCCTAAAAGGTTTGTTGCCATCATCTTTTGGTAAATCTGTCACAGAGGCTCAGTCCCTCAAGACTAAATCTAAGGAATCCAAATCTCTGTCCCCCATGCCTTCCACTTCCTCTACCCCAATCTCGCAGTCTTTTAGGAAGAGATCTAAATCGGATCAGAGAAGATCTTAGTTCCTCTACTTTGGATCCGAAGAAAAAGAAATTAATGGATCCTACGACTTTGGATCCAATAAAGAAACCTATGGATCCAATAAAGAAACCTACAGATCTGATAGTCTCGTGTGCCACTGTTCTCCCAAGGACCAGATATTCCCCTTCACTTGAGCCCACACCTTCTAGGGTCCCGTCACCATTTTTGGAAAGGTGCCAGTCAGTCTCCTTCCCTTGCTTCATCTCGTTCATCCAAGAGTTTGACAGAGGAAGATGTGGACAGAATGATGTGGAAGTTCCACTTAGTGTTGATCCAGATGGGTGTTTTATCAGCTCCTACCCCTTCAGGCCAGGAGGCCCATCCATCTACCACACCACCACTTCCTGCTTCTTCTCTGATTCCTTTGATTGCTTTGGATCCCTGGATCCAAGCCTTCCTGGCCCACCTGACTTGGTTCCGAAGATAACCAAATCTTAGGATCTAAAGCTTACTCTGAGTGCTCTGGCTCCAGCTTCTTTGGATCCAGATTAATCTCGGAGCTGTATCTTTCTTGTCAGGTCTGAGGGATTTGAGTCACCTCCAAAGCTTTCTCAGCCATCTTTGCACCTTGGCACTTCGGCACTGGATAGCTCTGCTCTGATTTCTTCATCCAGGAGATTGCTTTTGGGACGGGAGGATACAGCAGTCCAGTAGCTTGCCTTCTCTGCACTAGGGTCTTCTCTCTCATGAACAGTCTGGCTTCAAGGTTGTGAAGAAGTTATTTTCTGCTGTAACAGCGGAGACTGATCTAACCCCTTTGGATCCTCAGACTACTTCCCAGATGTCTCTGCTCTTGTAGCCTCCTCATTTTATACCACATGGGCAGCAAGCTCAAGACCTCCAGACCACTCGGTTATTAGTCTCTTCTGACACTTTCCTGTAGCACCCCACCGGGAAAGTCCCTAGGAAGAGAAAGTGCAAGAGGAGGCACTTGGATTCTTCACAAGAGTTGGTCACTGAGGATACTGAAGGATCCCCACAGTCACCTCTGGAAGATGTCTAATTTGGAGACATCCTCGAGATCCTTAAACAGAGAGGTGTTTGGACCCTCAGCAACCCTTCACCTGAGGAGCCATTATTTCTGGAGGCCTTTGGAGATGGCCCATCTACTTCCTGGATTACTCTGCCTGCAGACAAGCTCATAGATTTGACCTCTCAGTGGGTGTGGAAGGAACCTGATGTAGTTGAACCAATACCCAAGAGGCCAGATAGGATTCTAACCCTACTTATAGGGAAGGAATTTGGGGGTAAAGGGGTGCCTGCGGATGCCATGGTCTTGGCGGCAGCCACCAAGAAGGAACTTGGCAAACAGAGTTTCTCTGTTCATCCCCCTAACAAGGAGTCTAGGGCGATGGACAGGTTTGGGAAGTGTGTCTACACTTCAACAACCTTTGCTCTTAGATCACTGAACTGCTTGGCATATTTTACTAGGTTGCAAGGGGATTTGATCAAAGAACTGTGAAATTCCCTTTCAGGGACTGTTTCTGATTAGACCCAATAGTCTGTGGCCCCTCAGCTGGCTACCCTCCAATCTGTCTTGAATTCATTCATGACACTTATTTTGTATACAGTGGAAGGTGCCTCAAGGGCAATGGGTTCAGGTATATCTATTAGGAGGCATGCCTGGATGCTCTTATGTGATTTTGCATAGCCCTTTAAGTCCTCATTTGTAAATGCTCACTTTGATGGCACTTCTTTGTTTGACCCCCAAAGTGAAGAATGCATAATCCAGGTGTGAGAAGGATGGAAAGACCCTCTCTGCATTGAACATACATTTTTTGACCCTTCAAAGATCCTTTTCTAGGAATCAGTGAGATGGTCGGAAGATGTGGTTCAAGAAGTCTCAGGATAATTTCCAGGACAACACAATAAGTTCCCCTAGGGGCGAGGGGGGCTCTAATGGGCATCACCATCCACGTTGCAGAGGAGGCCTGCAAAACCAGAGGTCCAGAGATTCTTTCTCTGACAGACCCTACCAGTGCTCCTGAAAGGAGGCCAGTTGTCCATCAAGGGTCAACTATCTCTGCAACAGAGAGCCTGGCTAAATTTAACAAAAGATACCTGGGTACAGATGATTATTTCCAGAGGTTTTATTTATCTATTTAAATAAATAAATAAGGTTATGTAATACCTTTTTCCCTTCCACCTGCATCTCTGTGCAAAATTCCAGATGTTCTACCCAGTCAGAAGAAAGAAGCAGCAATACAAGTACAGAAGCTGCTAGAAAAAAGGGTCATTCAAGAGGTCCCACCAGACCAGACAGAATCCGGAACTTACTCAGTATTCTTTTTAGTGCCAAAGAAAACAAGGGACTGGAGACCAAGTTGAACAAGTCAGTTCGACACACAAAGTTTTGGATGGCCATGGTTCAGTCCGTTCTCCTTTTTCTGGGCAAGGACAACTGGATGTGCGCAGTAGACCTTCAGGGTGCGTGCTATCACATAAAAATGAACAGACATTCCAGAAGATATTTATACTTCCAGCTGGGAACTAGTCACTACCAGTTCAGAGCTCTGTCCTTTGGCCTCCCCACAGCCCCCAGGGTGTTTACCAAGTGTATAGCAGTAGTAGCAGCTCACTTGTGACTGCAGGAATTCCAGGTGTTTCCATATCAAGACAACTGGCTCATTTCCACCCTGACCAGGCATCTGTTAATAAGGGCAATAAATTAGGTACTCCAGCTTTGCTGTCATCTGGAGATTACCATAAATTATGACAAGTCTCGCCTACAACCAACTCAAAATCTGGAATTTATAGGAGCAGCTTTCAACACAAAGTCAGTAATAGCATCTCTTCATCTATCAAGTGTACAGACTATCAGATTCCTGGTCAGAAAAATAGCTCACAGTACCACGATTTCAACCCACTTGGTCCTTCAAGCTTTAGGATCGATATCAGCAGCAATAACCTTAGTAGCTCTAGCCAGATTTCATATGAGAATTCTTTAGTGGATGCTAGCAACCACTGGTCAGTTCTTTGCCAACACATGTCAGCACAAATAAGAATCACACAGGCATGCAGGACAGATCTCCAGATGATGGATTCAATTCATTCTCCATCTGCCCAATGCCATAGTGACTATGGACGCCTCCTAGTTGGGGTGGAAGGAGGGGCACTTTCTGGGGAAAACCGTCCAAAGGACTTTGTCCCCCAAAGAGGCTAACTTGCATATAAATGTCCTAGAGATGAGAGCAGTGTTCTTAGTGTTGCAGGCCCTCCAGGACGCTGTCCCTTCAGAGGCAATTGCTATTCAGATGGACAATATGTCAGTAGTTTGGTACATCAACAAACAAAGAGGGATGAAATCATACCTATTATGTTATAAGGATATCAACCAAATTATAGCGTGTGAAAACAACGGAACTGAAAGATAGCGCACACTGAATGCCCACAGGTCTTGTGAAGCTTACAATATTCCAAAAGCTGAAAGCACAGGAGCGTTAAAGTAAAACCAAGTATGAATTTATTCAAAATAACAGTACATAAGGTTTAGCGCTTTCACTCAACAAAGTGAGCTTCTTCAGAACCATTTTTAAAAACGGATACAGATTCACTTATATTAACTTTTTGGCGCCAATATTCAAAAGTTCTTAAAGTGACTTGTACATAAAATACAAAATTTAGTCCCTACAACTAAATCCCTTTTGCACAAATACATTCAACTGTGATTAAAACCAACTATAAATAAAAATTAAATGTCTTATTATTAATACATGTATTATAAAATTGCTACAGACTTCATGTGTATACTACACTATACATTACTTTAAAATCATAGCATATATTTAATGCTTATTGCATCGTTTAACCCTGGTTCATGTCCTGCATCTGTATAAATTTGCCACCAAGCTTCCTTGTATAGCAATTGTTCTTTATAATTGCCTCCTCTAGTGTGTATAGGAACATAGTCGATAATTCCAAATTGAAATATATGTCTCTCATCTTTTTTAAGAATATGCCTGTACAAGGCGTTATTTTCATTCTTTGTTTTAATACAGTACAAGTGGGAGTAAATTCACTTTTTGAATTTCTGCTCTGTTTTCCCTATATAGAAACATGGGCATCGTCCACATTTAGCCAAATAAATCACCCTACTGGTGTTGCAGTTACCTTGTTTAAATCTCACTGTGGTATGATTAATATTTTCCAACCTAATTTTGTCAACTTCTAAGATGCTGGTACACTGATGGCAAGTACCGCATTTAGTTGTATGTTTCATGTACTCACTCTTGTTACCTATCCTACGCTCCAATAATGTCTTTATATTGTTCGCCATCTTATAGACAAAGTTAGGTGCTGAGCCCAATATTTGTACTAAGCTGTCATCTGCCTGAATAATACTCCAATTGTGGGTAATTATTTTCTTATTTTATTTACATGGGGGCCATATTCTAATATACAAACTTTACCTCGATTTTCTAATGGCTGTGAATTGTCACTAGGAATTTTTGAATTGGAGTTGGTTCCATAAGCATATTCCCCTAATAGTGGCTTATATTTCATACCCCATTCTTTTAATAAGTCTGTGGATATGTTTTTTAACATTCTACTTTCATATCCTCTATTAATAAATAACTCTGTAATGTAATAAACTTCATCCAACATATCATAATAGTTAGTGGTCATTCTAATGGCTCTAATAATTTGCCCTTTAAATATATTTCTAAACATCCTTCTTGGGTGATTGCTAGTATACTCAAGGTAATTGTTGGAAAAGGTATGTTTCCTGTGTATTTTAGACACAAAGTTCCTGTCACCTTTAAATACTAAGGTGTCTAAATATGGCACTCCCTTGTTGTCACTAACATACGTGAATTTCAAATAATCACTGCTAGAGTTAATATATAGCAAGAAATCATCCAATAATTCCTTTGTACCATCCCATAGAATATAAATATCGTCCAGGAACCTCGAGTAATATCTAATGTTTTTATAATATTTACTTGTAAATACATTGGACTCCTCCCAATCAAGCATAACTAAATTAGCAAAAATGGGAGCGCAAGCTGCTCCCATTGCTACACCTCTGGATTGTTTAAAATATTCACCCTCATATTCAATATAGTTATGCTCCAAAACAATTGACATCAATTCCATTATTAAGCAAATGTTGTCACACGATAGACCACTATATTTCCTAATGCTATTATTATTATTATATATATAATATATAATATATATTATATATTATTATTATTATTATACATCGTTTCATAATAGTATTAGGAAATATAGTGGTCTATCGTGTGACAACATTTGCTTAATAATGGAATTGATGTCAATTGTTTTGGAGCATAACTATATTGAATATGAGGGTGAATATTTTAAACAATCCAGAGGTGTAGCAATGGGAGCAGCTTGCGTTCCCATTTTTGCTAATTTAGTTATGCTTGATTGGGAGGAGTCCAATGTATTTACAAGTAAATATTATAAAAACATTAGATATTACTCGAGGTTCCTGGACGATATTTATATTCTATGGGATGGTACAAAGGAATTATTGGATGATTTCTTGCTATATATTAACTCTAGCAGTGATTATTTGAAATTCACGCATGTTAGTGACAACAAGGGATTGCCATATTTAGACACCTTAGTATTTAAAGGTGACAGGAACTTCGAGTCTAAAATACACAGGAAACATACCTTTTCCAACAATTACCTTGAGTATACTAGCAATCACCCAAGAAGGATGTTTAGAAATATATTTAAAGGGCAAATTATTAGAGCCATTAGAATGACCACGAACTATTATGATATGTTGGATGAAGTTTATTACATTACAGAGTTATTTATTAATAGAGGATATGAAAGTAGAATGTTAAAAAACATATCCACAGACTTATTAAAAGAATGGGGTATGAAATATAAGCCACTATTAGGGGAATATGCTTATGGAACCAACTCCAATTCAAAAATTCCTAGTGACAATTCACAGCCATTAGAAAATAGAGGTAAAGTTTGTATATTAGAATATGGCCCCCATGTAAATAAAATAAATATAATTACCCACAATTGGAGTATTATTCAGGCAGATGACAGCTTAGTACAAATATTGGGCTCAGCACCTAACTTTGTCTATAAGATGGCGAACAATATAAAGACATTATTGGAGCGTAGGATAGGTAACAAGAGTGAGTACATGAAACATACGACTAAATGCGGTACTTGCCATCAGTGTACCAGCATCTTAGAAGTTGACAAAATTAGTTTGGAAAATATTAATCATACCACGGTGAGATTTAAACAAGGTAACTGCAACACCAGTAGGGTGATTTATTTGGCTAAATGTGGACGATGCCCATGTTTCTATATAGGGAAAACAGAGCAGAAATTCAAAAAGCGAATTTACTCCCACTTGTACTGTATTAAAACAAAGAATGAAAATAATGCCTTGTACAGGCATATTCTTAAAAAAGATGAGAGACATATATTTAAATTTGGAATTATCGACTATGTTCCTATACACACTAGAGGAGGCAATTATAAAGAACAATTGCTATACAAGGAAGCTTGGTGGCAAATTTATACAGATGCAGGACATGAACCAGGGTTAAACGATGCAATAAGCATTAAATATATGCTGTGATTTTAAAGTAATGTATAGTGTAGTATACACATGAAGTCTGTAGCAATTTTATAATACATGTATTAATAATAAGACATTTAATTTTTATTTATAGTTGTTTTTAATCACAGTTGAATGTATTTGTGCAAAAGGGATTTAGTTGCAGGGACTAAATTTTGTATTTTATGTACAAGTCACTTTAAGAACTTTTGAATATTGGCGCCAAAAAGTTAATATAAGTGAATCTGTATCCGTTTTTAAAAATGGTTCTGAAGAAGCTCACTTTGTTGAGTGAAAGCGCTAAACCTTATGTACTGTTATTTTGAATAAATTCATACTTGGTTTTACTTTAACGCTCCTGTGCTTTCAGCTTTTGGAATATTGTAAGCTTCACAAGACCTGTGGGCATTCAGTGTGTGCTATCTTTCAATACCTATTATGTTGGGAAGCACTCAAGTGTGGCAATGTGTGATCTCTTCCATCCTGTCTCTCATAGCAGAGCACATTTCGGGGAAGTCCAATGTGTTAGCAGACAAATTCAGCAGGTCCATTCTTCTAGTTCACAAGTGATCTCTCAACAAGAAAGTGACTGAAATAAGTTTCCGTCAGTTGTGCCAGCCTTGCTGTGATCTTTTTGCTTTTCCCCTAAACAACAAGTACAGCAGCTACTTTGTCCTAATCCTCCCTCAGGGAGAATCACTGAGAGATGCTGTACTTAATGATTGGCCTCCCGGTCTACTTTATGCTTACCTGCCAATTCCACTAATTCCAAAATTTCTACAGAAAGCTGCCATGTTGAAGAGCAAAGTCATCCTTATTGTACCCTAATGGCCTTGACAGATTTGGTTCCCCTTCCTATGGCCTAATCTGCTTTACCAAACTTGGATTCTGGATCCAGTTCCAGACCTCCTGTCTCACACTGCAGGAACGATTCACCCAGACATCTCAAAACTCAAGCTATCCGCGTGGTTTCTCCAATTCCGTTAATAATAAGATAGTCAATGCTGTCTTTCCCTGTCCACCATATTCATTTATCCTCCCATAAACCTTCAAGAAGAAGACCTTATACAAGTAAAAGGAAAAAATTTGTTTACTGGGTACAACAAAATTATACTGACCCATTTCCAGCTCCACTACATAACATGCTTGAATTTGTAGCTTTGCTGTTTAATCAAAGGGCGTGCTCCTCTACCACTAAGGTTCAATTAGCAGCAATATCTAATTTTCATATTAGAATTGAAAATTCTTGTGTGGCCTCTTCTAAACTTGGCAAAGCATTCTTGAGAGGCACTCTCCTATTGAGACCCCTGTTTAAAGACCTTACTCTACCATGGGATCTGAACTTGGTATTGTAGCATACCTCTCAACTTGGAAACATCAAAAATCTGGACAAAGGCCCATGACAGTAGGTGCAAATCTGTATGCTAATCAACATAAGATTTGCATACATAATTATGTAACCCCACCCACTCCAATGGAATTGTGGGATACCAACTTTCAAATACAAACTGAAGAACAGATAACCAAAATATGGCCCCAGAGTCCCCCTGCAGCCATTCCAATGTCCTATTACTTGACTATTTTCCCCCATTTAACATAAACACTAATGTGCATACTGCTTTACTTCTACAAAGATTATTTGGATTTCATTTAAAACTTTTCTTTTACATTTTATAGCACAAACACTAATAGACATTTGCTAAACAAAGCAATATAGTCTCACAATGAAAACAGACTTAGCATTAAAACTTTTCTGCCCTTGAAACTCACATTCATTGAAACAGCATTGAAACCTACATTCAAATAAAATGCATCTGGCCAGTGGTGACTAAAGATTACCTTTGGGCTGTTTTCAAATCATAGGCCTCTTGCACATAAAACATACACATGTTTTTGATGCACCTTCCTGATTGTATTAAATTACATTCCTTGTATAATACAGCACACTTGTTAGAGCGCATCTTAAATTTATTGTTTTGAACATTTTCCAGTAAGCAATGAAACAAAATGCATGAACCAATAATGACAAAACTGCCCAGTTCAGCACATTTCCATCAAAAAGTCTACTCAAACTTCTACAGTCTACCAGTATCAGTAAATATGCACAATTTCTGCAGAAGTAAAAGTCATCTAAATAATTCCACATTAGAGAGATCTGTAAGATCTGTAACTAATGAAGAGGTTGCTGCTAGCAAACAACTTACTATTTCATTGTTTTATCATCTACAAATAAAGTGCCTGTTGCCCTTGAGGAATAAATTGCTTATGTTATATTAAAAAAAAATGATGATCTACTAATACTGCAATAGGGAATGGAATGGATGGCAAACTGATGACAGGTGTATAGTTACTAGGTATCTCCGCCAAAGAGGACATTCCCAGGACTGCAGCACCCCCCCCTCCTTTAAAAGTACAACACAGCACTGTTATCAGCAATCGATCTACCTACTGTGGGAGAAGAACCCAGAGCCTTCTGCATCAAAAGCAAGTATTCTACCTGTTGAGCTACTAACAACACAAGCAGACTTGGCATAAACAGCACTAAACTTCTCTTCCATTGAAGAACTATGCAGCACACGAAATCTGGAAAAAGCCAAAATTTACTGGTGGGAGGTGCAAAAGCCTAAAGCCAAGGACACATTTTAAACATGTCCTGTATACTCTTAGAAACACTACACTTGAATAGTACATGGAGAGCTGATAATAACATTTGTATGCCTTTGAATTTTTTGAGTAATATACAGTTGGTATGTGATGTCATTAAGAAAAATTGGGGTATTCTCTGTATGGTTAAAGAGTTGGATGGAAAAATCAATGATTCACCTCTTTTTTTCCTTTAAAAGGAATAAGTCACTAAAGGATCATTTATGTTATAGGGCATTCGATATCCACACATATAATGTATCCGATAGAATAGATACATATATTTGTAGGAGGTGTGCAGCCTGCCCCCACATCTGTGTGGGTGGGAGGTTTGTACATCCAAGTACAGGATTTAATTTTGAGGCCACATTCTGTGCGGATTGTCATACCAACAATATTGTTTATTTTGGTTTCTGCACAGAATGTTTTGCATTCTATGTAGGAAAGACCAATCGTCTGTTTAAAGACAGAATTTTAGAACATTTCAGGGATATCAAGAATGGAAAAGAGAACAATGCAGTAGCAATGCATGTTAAGAACAATAGTCCCTTGCATAAATTTAATTTTTTTGTTTTACAGAAAGTATATGAAAGTGTGAGAGGGGGCAATTTTTAAAAACTATACTGAGGTGACAGAACAGCAATGGATTATTAGACTTCAAGCAGACAAGTCACCAGGGCTTAATAACATGGTGTCTTTAAAACCATTTTTAAAAATAGAGCCCAGAAACATTGAGTGTTTTCTCTCCCCTATTTAATATTTATGTTTTAACACTATTCAATATTTTTATGGTTGTCCATTGTTGAAAATGTTATATTCCAACATTTTAAACATTTATTTATGTACTACTTTTTAGATATGCACATATGCCTTTAAGGAAGGTAATGACAGATGTAATGTTTTAATTAATGCTCTTCTGTGATTGGCATGTGTGATTTTTTAATTGTTTTAAATAAGTGCTTTTTATAGAATTTTTTTGTATCAGTCTGAGGAAGCGGAGTTGATCCATGAAAGTGCTTACTGTTTTTTGTTTTGTATTAAACGATTATTGCTGTATGCTGTGTGCTACCATTTATTTTTTCTGGACTTGATTAATACATTCCGCCTTTGAACCAGCAGCCAAATGTAACCTTAAGTGTCTTACTTTGAAAACTGTGTTTCTAGTGGCCATTACTTCACTCAGGAGGTTTTCATAACTTCAAGCCTTGTCTTCAAAACCTCCATACTTGATTTTGCATAACGGTAGGGTCACGTTACGAACCAGTGTGTCCTTCCTTCCCAAAGTGGTGTCAGAATCCAGTATCAATCAATCAGTCCATTAATTTGCCAGTATTCTTTTCTAAATTTGCAAACAAAGGTGAATAGCATGTTATTAATAAATGCAGTTCAGAAGTTGAAAAAGTCGGTTTTAAATTGTCTGTGGTCGATCAAGTATCGAATTATGCTGGTAGGTTTGATGCTGAGGATGACTTAAATTGGAAAGAAGACTGTTGGCAGTTAAGATTAAATGCATGTAATTTCCCTGGATTAAATGAAAGGGAGAATTACAAGGTAGTCTTAAAAAGGAAAGGATTAATTCATTGATTCACTTTGGTCAACTTTTTCTGATGTAATCTTTTAAATAAGTAATTTAAGTCTTTGACTTGGTCTGAAGAAGTTCCTTTTGGAATGAAAGCGCTTACCAGGTTTATGTAATAAAGTTTATAACTTTTGTGGTTCGTTATTGCGTTGTTTTTGTTTTTAAACCACCACTGTTTTTGTTCATGAGGTTTTTGGTTTAATAGAGGTGCATATATGTTGCATTTATTGGATGTTCACAGACAATTATGTTTTTATCTACAGAAGACAAAAGAAATCAGAAAGACATACCAATTGTTTGTTTCCTTTGCAGATTTGAAATGTGGTAAACCAGTTGCAAAAGTAACTTTAGCCAGATGGCTGACTGATTGTAGTTCTGTAGTTCCTTTAACTATAACATATTGGGTCTTACCTTAACTAAACCTATAAGAGCCCATTCAACTAGATCCATGGCAACAACTTCAGTATTTCTATCCAAGATTACCAAGGAGAACGTATGTGCAGCAGCAGCAGCAGCTTATGCAAGTCCTCATACCTTTATCACTCATTACAGATTACATCTGGTCTCGAGGGTTAGAGCATCTTTTGGTTCAGCTGTGCTCAGGAAAATCCTTCCATAGTGTCCACCCAGGGTTTTAGTTAGCTGGGGACTCTGTCCCAACAGATAAGGATAGAATGAAATTTGACAACATCAGATAAGTTATGTACTCTCCATAATGTTCCATCTGTGTTATCCATTTTCATTTTTCCTCAACTTCCTGCCCGCCAACCCCCATCCTTTGTTTCTACAAACTTCTGGAAAAATGAAATATGGTAAGGACACTTCTGTCCCTTTTGATTAAACTCCAGATGTAGTTTTTTGTGTATGAGTTATGCAGATGTTTGTGTCTTTATGTATACATATTGGCACTTGTAATCTTTAGGCACAGTCATCAAGATCTGGGGTATGTTAGGAGTTGGTGCATTATGGGTAAGGAAGAAGCTCAAGAGCTTTTTTGGTTGCCACAAATTTTAGTAAAGTAGTAGTAGGCAATAAGGAAACTACCTGTACAAAGAATCTCTTAAAACCATCTGAATTTTATCTCAATGTTTAAAAGGGAAAAAGGTGCTTCTTCATTATGTATATTGGGTGTAACATTGCTGCTGGTAGAATGGGAGTGGTACTGGAGACTGTGTTTTTTATTTTTCTCTTCTTCTCTATGGAGATAATAGGTTCAATATAGGGCAATACTATCTAATCTCTGCTATAATATTTGTGAAAATATCAAATATAGATGGGCTATTGTTCCAGGGGTCAAGAGCATATATGTGTATGCTTAAAATATTCTGGGACTGAAGTTTGGAGAATTCTTTATCTCCCTTCTTTTTCTCTCTCATTTACCAACAATCAGCAAATTCTCACCTAAAGGCAAACACTTTTGATACCCATGGATTATCAAGCTCTTGATAATAAAACCAGCTCGAATAGAATATCAAATGGCTGCATAAATACTTGTTCCCTTCTATACTTATCCACTTATTGAAATGTCCAGGTCCTACACTCTAGATAACTTGAACCCCAACAGCCATTTTTCTCCTTCTCATATCTATACACATCTGCTATACCATTAACACATTTTCACCTAACTCTTCTAGCATACCTTTTGTTCACTGCCTCTCAGTGTATGTCATCACCATTCTATCCTATTCTACCCATTACTAAGTATATAATTGTATACCACTCCTTCTGTATTCGTATTTTCAGATAATTTTATAAAAATCCCAGAATAATCAGAACTTGTCAACGAATATGTTATCACTTCTATACTGCTATAACTAGTTTGTAAATTGTCTAACATTGTACATATGTCAATATACTGTAAGTTGTTCTTTAAGGAGAATATTTTATTATCCCACAGAGTAGAATTTAATGTACTGCTTTTTCACCAAACTGTACAAAACTTATGTATAGCTGCAATGCCTTCTCCTGGGTGCATAAGAATGGGTAAAATTAACTATACGACGAATAACGATACTGTAGTAGAGATATGTCACACCAGGACTTATATAATATAGCTGCGCTCAAGAATCTAACAACACAAGGCAAGGGCAACGAAACATATGTTGTCAATTACACTGGGGATATCCAAAGACTCAACCTGAGAACATTATCACTCTACACCACACAAAATGACAAATAAATTAATCGAGAGAAGAAACGGATATATCACAAAACCAAGGAATATAGGGAGACAATAAAAAGTTAAAAGGAATTACAAAGAGAGGAATATCTACAAAGAAGATATAAAACAAACTCTTATGCAATCGCAAATAGATACTCAAACTCTGCAATGGGAAAACAGAAACATAACATTATGTAGACTAAGAACCCATATTCTCCCAAATCTAAGAGGGAAATAAACAGAGCTAAGAAACTTCCTTCAAGGGGGGTAATGACCAATCATAGCGAAAGTTTAGACTGGGAATTAATACTTCTTACTACTATAGTTAGTAAATAAAGCTTGAGATAACAATTTAGAGTTAGAAAATATGTAAATATTGGTTAGAGACAAGTCTCTTGAATTGATGTTCCCTGACTTAACTAAGACCAAATTGGTTGAAAATATGTTCTCTAAATTATAACATTCTATAGTAAATCTCATAAGAAGAGGCTTAGGTTATAAAAGCAGTGTTTTTTTCTCTAGGGAATGAGTTGGGTAGGCTTTGTACAAATAGTGATAAGTCATGCAGGGTCATTAAGCTTCTTTTACTTCACAAACTCGAACACTATACTAATATTACAAAAATATACAAGGTTTAAACCTCTTCAGACCCTGCTTAATTCCTGGTCCAGGAGGCTATTGGTTAGGCACAGGGAAGGGACGGGAATAAGAGAATGCTTTCATAATATGTTTTTGACAAGAAATAAACACAATCTGATATGTATACTCAAATCTCAGGGCTACATACATAAATTAAGAAGCTATGTAAATGTGGGAATTTGATTCATGGAACGTCAAGGGGCTCCAGAACATAAAAAAAGGAAATTGTTTCTACACCTTTTTTTGCAAGCTAAGGCAAACTTTATACTAATTCAAGAAACACATTTAACTATACAACAATGGTCAGAAATCAAAGAAAAAAATGGATAAGAGAAATTATAGCTTCGGAAGGCAAAACCAATAGTGCAGGAGTAGCTATAATCATTAAGAAGCAATACCAAGATAAAATTACAGAAACCAAAATAGATAAAGAAGGAAGATGGTGTTATGTAATCCTTTCAACCCCTGCCTATTCTAAACCCATTTTACTGCTCAATATATATGCACCTTGTAATAATCAACACTCCTCCTTTGCATCATTGTATCCTATCTTAAGTCAATACCATAATCACTATATGATTCTGGGAGGTGACTGGAACACCTATCAAAACCCAAAACAAGATAAATCAAGTTTACATATGTCATACAATAAGCAGGCATCTGTAGCATTAAATGAACTTAAATATGACTTTAATTTATATGATCCCTTTAAATATGGCAATAACCCAAATAACTCAAATAAATTTGTTTTACTCCAACTGTCATAAAATGTGGTTGAGAATTGATTTTTTTCTAATTTCTGAAGCACTAATTAATCTAGACCCTACAGTAAACATACATACTCGATACCTATCTGACCATTTGAAAATTACCCTAAACTTTATTAAGAACACCAAAAATAACACACTAAACCGAGGATATAATTGGTCCCTGAACCCCAATCTTTTAAATAAAAAGGAGATAGTTGAGGAAATACAGGATATCATTAAAACAACTCTGGCGAACTTATCAAAACAGCAACACCTTCCAGATATAGAATGGGTGACAACAAAAGCTCAAATCAGGGGTATTTTTCTTCAAAAGGCAACCTACTATAAAAGAATCCAACTCAGAGAGGAACAACAACTGGAGGTTAAAATTAAATCATTAGAACAGGATCTAATTAAGAACTTCAACACTCAAACTGAAACAGAATTATTGAACAGTCAAAAAGACCTTTACATGTTACACAATAACAACTTATCATTCCACGAAACTAAAATACTTGCCAAATATGCTAGTTATGTCCAAACACCATCGCGAGCACTAGCAAGGATTATTAACCAGTCAAGTGTATCCTCTCAAATCTCTGAAATAACCTATGAGAATAAGAATTATACAAAAATGGTGATATTAACATATTTGAAGATGTATATTCACAAATCTATGGAGACCAACAGTCCTTACTCATAAATGAAAACAGTAGAGATTTTCTACAAAAACTTAATTTCCCGAAAATTGATATGAAACTACAAAAGAATTACTAGAACCAATAACCATTGAGGAAATAATATGAACAATCAAAAAACTGAAATCCCATAAATCACCCGGACCAGATGGTCTCACAGCGGAATTTTATAAAACATTTTTCCTCATCATTGCACAAATCCTATCCCACATATTAAACTAATAAACAATAAAATTAATGATATACACTTTAATGCATCCCAAACTATATTTATACTCAAAGAAAAGGCAGACCCTCAAAATCTGGATAGTTACAGACCTATATCATTATTAAATATCAATACCAAAATTCTAACATCTATTCTGACTAATAGAATGAAAAAAATAATGGATGTAATTATCTCTAGTGAACAATCTGGCTTTTTAACATCCAGACAATCGAGTGATAATACATTAACACTACACACACTAATCTCATACGCTAACCAAAACAACCTAAACATGTATGCACTCGTCATAGATGCCCATAAGGCCTTTGATAGAGTAAACACAACATTTTTATTTCAAATCTTACCTTAATTTAATATACCCCAAGAATTTATTCAAACCCTACAAATATACAATAACCCATGCACATCATTATATATAAATCAAACATGGTCTAATAGAATTCAGATCAGAAATGGTACACGTCAAGATTGTCCGTTATCTCCGTTATTGTTCAACCTATATCTAGAACCCCTTTTTCTAAATATAAAACAAAATATATATCACAACGCCCCAGTAATATACAACACCAAAATTTCCCTGTCAGCATTTGCACATGACCTCAACATTTATTGTACAACGCCCACTACGGACATAAAGAAAATAATATCTGCTATTGAAGACTTTGCCACAATATCAAACTACAAAATAAACCTCAAGAAAACTAACATCTTCCCTTTAAAACCCCCCTAAACCTTTCTCACTTTTACCATTGATAGGACAAGTAAAAACTGAAGAAATGATTAAATATTTAGGAATTACATTCTCCACGGATAACAAAGATTTTTATTTAAATAATATTAAACAAAAATGGAACCACATCCTACTTGACCTAAACAGATGGAAAAATCTGAAACTACCACCATTAGCCAAAGTCTCGATTATAAAAATGAATATCTTACCCAGACTATTATACATCTTCATGTCCTCCCAGCTAACCATACCCAAGAAATTCTTTAAGCAGATTCACACTGAATTTGCTAAATGTATATGGGAACCTAAAAAGAGTAGAATTTCATATGATAAGCTGATGACCCCTAAAAACAAAGGTGGATTAGATTTACCAAATTTTGAAAGCTACTATTTAATTATAAACGCCAATAGAATCTTAAGAATTGCAAACTACAATACATCAGATAAAACTTGGTGTCCACCCTGGGTAAGAATATACTTTAAACATACCAAAAGTCTGGATATAAATCCCAAAGCATTGCCATTTCTAAACAACAACATTATGAAATCATATAATCTAATGGAACCCCTTAAATATGCTGTGGCACTAGCACAAAAACTGTTTAAATCAGTAAACTTGCTTCAACCCATGTGATATTACAACCCATACATAAAAACCCCAAGTTCAAAATAAATAACCAGATGTTAGACTTAAAACGCTTCCCACATATAATAAACATAACCTTACAAGATATATACCCATACTTAAACTGTCCTATTCATGAAATAAGAAGTCAAATGAACCTTCCCAAATCATATCTGTTGATCATGAGACAGATTAAAGAAATGTATATAAGCTATCTTCATGATATCAACATTAATAAAGAAGACATAATGAAATGTAACTTACTATGGAAAACTCTTTTACTAAACAAAAAATATACAGCATGCTCATATAAATTGATAAAAGACATGAAATTTCAAGATCATATACTCATATCTGACTATTGGAAAGAAAAAATACCATCTATTGAGAATCACAAATTAACCCAAGCAATTAACCTAACAATAAAATCCATATCCCTTCAAAAGTTAGCATTCACTCAACTCATGATGTATAACAATGCATATTACACACGCCTTAACTTGCATAAATTTAACTCTAAAAATTCCCCAACTTGCTCACATTGTAAAGATAAAACTGCTGACCTTTTTCATATGTTCTGGAGCTATAAATGTGTATTCAAACTTTGGAACTCCCTGAAATTACAACTGCAAAAGATGGGCTATCAAACATCAATGCTCACTTGGGAATTTATGATATTACATATTCCCCTAAATAATCTATCCAAAAACCAAATAATCATTCTTATTAATATTTTCCTATTAATGAAACTCTACATAGCTTCCAACTGGCTTAACCCGTACAAGAACTCTTGGGAGAATTTAAGGATTTTGGAGATAAAACATATACTAGCCCATAAATACATAATAAACAAACAAAACAAAAATCCCAACATTTTTAAACTCTGGGAACAGATTTTCAATATTATACTTACATAAACCACTAAATGTAAAATACAATACAACATACACAAGATTCACAGCAACATTATGTAGTCATAAACTGAGATGTTGTTACTAACCCTGGAGATAGCATTCAGAAGTATATGAAGTCAACAAGTCTTTTAATGTTAAACTATGAAAGTATTCATGTAAATAGTGTAAATATGTTTAACTGTTTTGATGTAGTTATGATCAAATATCACCTTTGTATATTAATTTGTATACTGTGAAAAATAAAGAAAGAAATATTATTGAAAAAAAAAGAAAATGGACAACACAGATGGAACTTTATGGTGAGTATATAACTTCTTTTTTTGACCATACTGTTTGTTTTCTTGTTAAAGTTATTAGTAAGTGTTCCACATTTTTCCCATTTGTTGCATGTTGTGAGAGGTATTCTTCCACATATTGAACTAGATGGTTAAGCACTGTGTGTGCAATGGCTACCCTGACATTAACAAGTAAACAGACACACTAGGCTTCAGAATTGTGTTGTGACCAAGAAGAGCAATCATCTTAGGTTTAGTTTTCTATACATGACATTGTCTACTAGGATTGTGTTATAGCAAAAATCAGCTTAGCAGTTGCTTTGAATGCCCTCCGGCTATTAATGGGTTGTTATTTTTTTGTAATGAACCTGAGGTATGAAACACTGTTGAAACTGTAAATAAGTTTAGACATTGTGGTTTTGGTTTCTGAAAGTAGTCATATTGCAATAGAAATGAAGAGAATGTCTCTGTTCCTAGGAGTACTAATTTGACGCCAGTGTTATGTATTTCTGCAGTGCTCCAATGGATACCAATCTCCTTAGTAACATTCAGAAGTTGTTTTCCGAAAGGATTGACATCTTTAGTCCTGTTGAATTTAATAAGGTGAGTATTGAATGTCTCTTGCTGTTAAGTGTCTAATCCTTGTAGCATAAGCAATAAGTTATGAGCTATGAGATTGTAGTCTTGAGCATAACTAGAACACCTTAAGTAAATTCAAAGTAAAATTAAACTCAAATTGTTGACACTTTATTTTAGCAGACTTGTGTTACCCTTTGTTTTACAGTGCATCCATTATAGTCTGTTAGTGTTTCCCCTTTGTTACCCACAGGCAGCCTAGTATAAGACATCTGCACACCTGTGTGACTCAGGAGAGGAAGATTTTAAAATATAAAACCTGGCAGCAGGTGGCTAGCATATTCTCTACACTCTATATTTTGAATTTTGGATGTTTTCAAGTACTTGTGGTGTGTAAAGATGGAAATAGGGCCCCAGAAAAATGATGCATTTCTATTGTTTCACATCTTTGAGTCAGAGCTCTATCTGAAACTACAGCCTCCAATGTCAGGTTATGCGTTTAAATATTTTAAGTCAGACTTCAGGAGATGAACCTTTTCACTTCTATGATGCAGCTTCCTATTGCAGTGCCGAGTGCCGAAAAGCAAGACCGAAAGTCCTGAGAAGAGCCAATCTCAAAAGTCGTTCTTCTCCTTTAAACTTCTTTTTGCAAGAGGAGCAAGACCCCCACGCCCCTAGAACTTATATGTACCAACTCTGAAGCCATACCTCAGACAAAAAGGAATATCCTGAGAAATGGCATCTCGGATTTCTTTTATACAAGTCTGATTTTTTGGCCATTCAGTCTCTGCATTTCGGGACTTGTAGTTTTCCTAACATTTCAAATGGTTACCCACTGATACAGCTGTACACATCTTCATTCCATATTTCTACCATCTGTGCAATTTGCGTTGCACACAGTTTTCTCTGTCATGGCTGTCCTTCACATATGTAGGCCTATTTCATGGTGAAAAGGCTCCAGTTTTCATCTATGTCATACTTGGCCTGCTGATGTATCTAGACATGTGTACTCAGCACTGCTTCTACTTCACTATGTAAGTGTCTCACAGAACTTGTAGTATAGTTAGTCTTACTGTAATTGAACAGTAGAGACATCTTCCCAAACACCCTTAACACAGTAATCTCAACTCATACATAACTCATGGCTTTCTTAAGAAGCTCTTGATGTTTTCATTTACTTTGTTTGGCAGTATTATACTAAAACTGAATGGAGTGTGTTTGCTCTGTGTGATATATGAGATGCCTAATGGTGCTACTTGTACAATGTGCGAATCTTCTTACATTGTGGCTTAACATGGGACAGACTACGAATCTGTTTTTGTCCTCGCAACTTCACTCCCCCTGTAGTCAGTCTTTTGGCTTTAGATAATGGTGAACATTTGCCTATCCTCATTTTGAACTACTTATCCAAAGGAATTTTATTATGCAGTTGATCAGCAATATATTCTTTTATTACAAGACTTATTTTTCCCCTTCATTCTCCAAAAGTGAATGATGCAATCATCAATTTTCCCTGAAATTGAGACTGTATTGCTTCATCAAAGAAAATGATGCTCTTGTGCACTCATTTTAACTGTACATCTACCATACGTGTTCCACTTGTATTTGTATTACTCATTCACTTCTCACTTTATTTATTTATTTCAGTTTGATGACCGGGGAAGTCCACTGGGCCTAGAAGAGCCCATTTTCAGTGGAGGCCTAGGGAGAAAAGCTCCAGCAACAAATAAATTAAAAAACAAACATACAACTTAGAGATATATACAAAGCAGTGTGATCAATTACAGCATGCTAAGGATACAGTGAAATAGATAAGAGGCATAATAGTTATAATACACACATATGGAGATATACAGGTAATAGAACATTGGTGGACAATTTTTGTATGTACACAGTTAGAATATAAATTTTGTTGTGATAAATTCACAGTATTTGATATAAGAAGATCTAAACAAGGTTAACCGTAGTAAAACAGGAGAGTGTCCTGTGTAGGTAATAGAAAGTGGTGATAGGCAGAGTAGTGGTGTGAGAAAACGGTGGGGTCGGTGGGGGAATCAAAGTAGTTAAGGGGAGATTTATGTGGGAGAACTGCATGGGCATGCCCATATTGAAACAAGATGTGAGACTAGGTGGGATTTAAAGTTGGTGTGGTTAGGAGTATTCCGCAGGGAGGGAGGGAAAAGAGTTCCATAGTTTAGATAAGTAGCAGGGTAGCAGGAGGTGGCCAGGGGGTCGTAAGGGTTTGTAGATTTGTAGGAGGTTTTGGTTTTCAGATCTGAGGGAGCGGTTGGAAATGTAGGGTTAGGGTGGCAGCGAGAGAGGGGCAAAAGGAAGGTTTTTGAAGATAAGCTTGTGGGCAGTGGTAAGTTTGAGAAAGTTTAGGTAATTGGGTAGTTTGAGCCATTGCAGGGTATGGAGAGAGTGGTAATGGCGGGATGAGTTTTTTGTTGGTAGCGAATTTGCTAATTTTATTGTAGGAGGATTCGAGTTTGGATTGAAGGCCGAGTTGGAGGTTTGATAATAAGGGGTGCACCATATATAAGAGAGGGGGGAGGAGGCAAGGTTTTTTCTGGTGGAGGGGATGAGGTAACATTTGTCTATACAGAAGTCCTAGTTTTTGGTGGGTTTTCTAATGGTGGTGTGAATACGAATGTCAAATTTCAGATGTTCATCAGTGGTAACACCAAGCAGCTTAGTATTTGATAAAATTTTGATAGGGTTGTTTTTCAGACTGAGTATAGAGAAGGAGTCTTTGTCAATGGGGGATTTTCTTGAAGGGTAAAATATTATCAGTTTGGTTTTATTTGCGTTTAGGGCCAGATGGTTGTTTTGAATCCAGGTTTCGGTTTTAGAGAAAGCTAATTGTTTTTTTGTTGGAGGGGGAGTTAGCTGAGCAGATGATAGCTATATCATCTGCATATTGGATAAGAGATTAATCTGGGAGCATGCTGTGATAGTTATTGATGAAAATAATGAAGAGTAGAGGGCCTAGAACAAAACCTTGGGGCAAGAGATGAATCTGGGAGCATGCTGTGATAGTTATTGATGAAAATATTGAAGAGTAGAGGGCCTAGAACAGAACCTTGGGGCAAGACAGTGGGGGTGGGTAAGAAGGGAGAGGTTGAGGATTTCCACTGTACTGCTTGTTGTCGTTCTGAGAGGTAGCTAGAGAACCAGGCTATGGTTGAGGGAGAGAGGTTGAAAGAGGAGAGTTGAGATAAGAGTAAGGGATGGGAGATGGTATCAAAAGCTTTGGACAAGTCGAGAAGCAAGATAGATACGAGTTTGTCCAGTCGTGTGCTTGGTTTTTGGTCTCAAGAAAGGACAGAAGGGCAGTCATGGTACTGTGGCCAGGGCGGAAGCCATGCTGAGTAGGGGAGAGAAGATTGTTGTCAGTTAGGTATGACATTAGTAGTGAATTGATACATTTTTCCATGATTTTGGAAAGTGGGGAAAGGATGGCAGTGGGTCTGAAATTGGTGGTGTCAGTGTTTTTGCCACCCTTATGGAGAGGGATGATGTATGCATGTCATCAAATTGCAGGGACATAGGCTTCATGGATAGACCGATAAGGATGGAGACGGGGAAGGCAGTGCTGTCAGCAGCTATTTTGGGGAAGGCTGATGGTAGGTTTTCTGGTGACTTGCGGCAGGGTTTAAGTTTGAGAAGTATTTTTTTTTTTTTATTGTACCTGTGCGGATGGCTTTTAGGCTGAAAGTAGAGGCAGGGGAATTGTAGTCAGAGGGATGTGATGGGCTGGTGGGGTTGGGGGATGGGTTGGGGAAGGAGGAGGATAGTTTAGCTATACACTGTCAAGGTCGGTAAAGTTAGGGTTGAGACAGTGATTGTCTTTATTTCCAGGGTGAAGGATAGAGGAGATTGAGTTCCAGAATTTTCTCGGGTTGGTTGGGTGTTCGGATTGAAGTTTGGAGTATTATGCTTTTCGGTCTGTAGTTATTAGTGTTTTTATGGTGTTTCTGAGTTGTTTGAGCTCGAGTAGGGTGTTAAGTTTTTTTGTTGCTTTGGTATTATTTTCATTTTCTGTCTCTTTGGAGCATAATTAGTTTAGTTTCTTTTGATAGCCAGGGGGTGGTTTTAGATTTGACGTGCTTGGTTCTTAGAGGAGTATGGTTGTTGAGTAGGTTTAAAAAGGTTTCATTGAAGTAAGTAGTGGCAGTGTCGAGGGGCAGGGTTCTTGGGGGGGGGGGGGTCCAGTCAGTCAGTTTTTGGCATTCGGAAAAAGTTTGAGGGTTGAAGTGGGAGAGGTTGTAAGTTTGGATATAATGGTGTTACTTATGAAGAGGGGATGAGTGACGATTGGTGAAGGCTGGTAGGTGGTCACTGAGACGGTCGGGAAGGATTCCAGCATTTGAAACTAGATTGGGATGGGATGTTAAGATCCAGTCAATGATGGTGCCAGAGGTCCCATCATTGTTAGGTCTGGTGGGAGAGTTTATGAGTTGGGAGAAGTGAAAAAGGCTGACTGTCTGTCTGAGTTGGGGTTTGAGAATTTATACTGGCCCAGTTGATGTTCATGTCTCCAAGGATGTACGTTTCATTTTTAATGTTGGAGGAAAGCCAGGAGAGGATGCCTTCTAATACTGGGATGTTATTGCCTGGGGGCAAATAAAGGGCGACTGTACATATGGACTTATGATTATTGATTTTTAGTAGAGCTATAGTTATAGTACTTTTGAGTTATAGTACTTTATGCATGTGCTTATATACACACATATGCACATACACACCGTGACCTTCTGCACAGTCATTTGCAGCATGATTTTAATGGCTTTTCAAATATTTGTGTTCCACTTAGAATATTTTCTCATCATTTTTCCAATCCCTTAACAGCTTCATAAGTATCCTTAATGCATAACAGGACTGTATTGTCCACTCTGTCCTTAAAAGTTGATCAAACAGTACATTAGCTGTGACATCTGTTTTCTTTGATCATAATTAATTTGTGGCTCAAAATATGTGGCTGTGGGAAGGAAACGGACTAAAAGCAATAACTTTGTAAACTCTTGTGCAAGACCAATCAGAAAGATTAAGTGTGTCTGCAGTTGTGCTGCTGCACTGAGTACACGTGTGCTGTGCTCTGTGTACTTTGCATCTTGTATGTGAATCCCAGGCCCATTTGTTTCCTCCAGGCCTTCCTCTGCAAGACAGTTTAGGTCATTCCAAAGTCATTTCATATTTGCCATCAAGTTAGACTTTGCAGAGATGATGGAGGTATTTTTAAAAGTCCAGCAAAAAATGTCTCCTGCCTCATACCCTTCTGAACCAGAATGGAGGTATGTGTTCATTACCAAGTTCTACTGCAAGGGCACCCTGGTTCTCCTTACCAGTCATCATTTAGGAACTTGTCCCACTGAGGCTGGATTTCAGTCTGTGGATGACAGTATCAAACTCAACAAAAGGATCAGTGACGATCATAGTCTTAATCGTAGGACTGCAGTCTTCAGGCCTAGCACCTTCAGTGACAACCTTGTTTCTGGTGTTGATGACTTTGACACTAGTGCTGTCACTCTCAGGATATCCTTCAGCCTGTGGCTCTGGTTATGTCCTTCACTGATAGTTTTGGAACTAATACCATCGTGGCCATTTCTGATGTTACCAAGGTCTGCTTTCTAGTCACCGGGGTTGACATTATCACTGTTTCTCCAAGGGTCGATGAGTATCTCAGTCCTGTTTTCCACACTAAGCCTCTCAGGTTCAGAGAAAATTATGTTAGTCCCCGTGTCAGGCCTGATGGGTTTCTGCCTCTGACAGCTGGGTCAGGCCCATTGGTCCTGAATGTGGCATTGATATTGGTCTCGTTGCTGACACTGCACATTGTGCTGCATTTGCTACCCTGTCTGCTTGCACCAACAGAAATTTGGACCTCAACAAGGTAATTTCTTTGTCTGGCACTTTGGCTGTCCATCATCTTTTGAAATATGATAGAGCAGTAGGAGGGCCCTGTCAGGACTGCACCTGCATTTCTGGTTCCTTGCTAACTTCTTCATCATCCTTGGACATGTTAACTCCATTGCTCAAAAACAAGTGCAAGAGAAGGTGTTTGAGCCCCATCTGTAATCCTCCAGTCTAGATATTGGTAAGGATGAGGGTGTTGATTCTGTATCATTCCCCTCATTAACCCAAGTTCAAGAAAGTTCTGAAGATGATGAGGTAGGTAGACATATGGTCCACAGACCACACAACCTCTCCATAATGGATCCAGCAGGAAGTCTTCCATACTCCATAACTTTCTTCCTTGGATGGTCACTAACTAATGAAATGGTGTGCCTTGTGGTTAGGACAAATATTTTGGCACCTATCCCACATAGAGAAGATCCCAGGGCCTCCCAAACAAAAAACTTGTGGTCCAGAAACTCCCAAACTACATTCCATCATTACTGTGGCAGTTTTAATAAAAGGCTGCTGTTTCACATAGTTCTACTATCCATGCCCAATTATAGCTTTGGGAAGTGGAGTTTAAACATCTTCCGTGTACACTTTGAGAGTGGTAAACACATTCCACCATGCTTCCTGTGAAAGCTGATGGAATGACATGGTTACTGAAAGGTATGCCTGATGGAGACCTAGTGCACAAGTTACATTCTCGAGTAGCAACCGTGACATCTGTTGTAAGCCTTATAATGCATCTCTGTCACAATACTGTGGGTGGTATAACAAGGATAGAGGACACTGGTATAATCCTTTGCTGTCTTGCTTTGCCAAGGGTACCAAAGGGGTCTGTCTTAATCCCCCTTTCAGTGGGTCTGTGTATTTTTGTATTTTAGTAAAAAGTCACATAGACGTCATGGAGAAGGGCAAGACCCATATGGCCCATTGGCATTAACTTTCAGACTCCCCAACTCATATTTCCTAGAATGCAGTTGAACCCATGACCACTTTATTTTTGATGTGGCCAGCAAAATAACCAAAGAGTGTGGAGAAACTGATGTAACCATAGTAACATTCAGAATGGTCATTAGCCTGGAGATAATAACAATCAACAGCAACAAGGGGTACCATCATCCTCATTTGGGGGGTAGAGTATTTTTGAGATCTTGCCTGACTTTCCAACTGTGGAGACATTTGGGGGAAATGTGTCCTTCTGCTTAAATGTGCAGCTAACCATCATGCCAAACAAGTGAACCAGGACAGTGCTATCCAGAGGTTTTATGATTCCCTTCATGTTCCCACCCTGGCCCCCCTACATCTAAGAGCTCCCAGCAGCTTAGAAAGGATTATGTTTTTACTCCCATGTTTTTTTTAGTTTCCAGAAAAACAGAGGATATCAGGCCCATACTTGATTTAAGCAGCCTGATCAGATTTGTTCCTAGAGTACTGTTTCATGTAATCATGGTGCAGTCCATCCTTCCCTGTGTGTCAGAATGAGACAGGATATGTTGTTTGGACCTCCGTGATGCCTACCTTCATATAAAGATTACCAGGGAGTCTGTAAAGTTTCTGTGCTTCTGGGTAGGAGCCAGCCATTATCAATTCCATATGCTTCCATATCATCTTACCTCACCCCCAGGGTGTTTGCCATATGCACGTTTGTAGTTGCAGTGATCCAGCAGCTGCAAGGGGTGAGGGTGTTCCTTATCTGGACAGTGGGCTTCTAGCCACTGCAGCACAGAACAGTGTAATTTCTGTGAGGGAATCTCTACTCAGTTTCTTACAGACTGCAAATCACAGTGAACACTGCAAAGTCCCTGATGGAGCCCTCTGTGCTGCAGACATTCCTCGGATGCATGCTGGACACTATGTCCTGCAGGGCACTTCTCTCCTTGGAGAGGATTCTCCCTTTACAGGATGTGGTACTTCAAATGATTCAGGCTCACTCAGTCCCCACCTTACTGTGCCTAAGAACGTTGGGACTCTGAGTTCTTCAGTGGACATTAGAAGTTCACTGATCTCAGCTGACAGATCCCACAAGGATGTACCTAAATGTTTACAAGACTTGCAAGTCTAATTTGAGATGGTGGACTAGCAGCTCTCTAAACCTTTAAAAGAATTTTTCTCTACATCTTTGTCTGTGACACCAAGTTGCAACAGATTCTTGGCATTCAGAATGGGTACAGATGGCAGTGTTATTCTGTTCCCCCATCATAGGAATTCCATCCTATCCTCAACCAAGCCCATTTTTTTCCTCCCATAATTGCTCACATGCTTTCCTCAGTTTAATTTCTCAAAGTCTTTTGGGTTTCTAATGCCATGATAGGAATGGACCCCAGTCGTAAGTCAAAGTATGGTTAAAGTTCATGAAATTTGTATTATTTCAGTCTTTGATGTTAGCTGAAAGTGCACTTTGCATTACCAGCGATGTGCCCATAATTGGCTCTTTCTGCAATTCCTACAGAGTTATATGTATTGTTAGCATATGTATATAAGACTGTAAATTCTTTTTTATGAGACCCTTTGCTCCTACCATTTTGCAGGTATTGCGTAACTTTGGCTTCTATTTGTTTAACTTCTACTTTACTAATTATTTATTCTATATTTCCTCTCTGAGATCTTATTTTTTGTACTGTGTTGTAAAATTGTCCATATCTGGGTGTCTTTGCTTGTATTTCTCTTCAGATATCTTTGGATCTGCTTTCCCAGGGAGTAATAGAGCATGTACCAGAAGGTCAAAAAGAATGATTCTTTTCAAGGCTATTTCTGGTACCCCCCCCCATCAAAAAAAAGCACAAATAAAGTCTACCAAAGCCAAATTTGAGGTAAATTTTGCCCCTCAGGGTAAGGACAACCACAAGGCATTCTTTAGCTATGTCCACAACCTCAAGGCAATGCACAATTGTGTGCAGAACTCATTGTAAGTGACACCTATACTGAGCCAGAAGATATAGCAAACCCTACTGGCTGACAAATTAAGCTCCAACTTTTCCCCTCTCTCCCCATCAACCTTCCTTGGGAAATATCAAATATAACTCCCCCTGCTATCACTAGGGAACAGATCCTTAATGCTCTCTCTAAGGCCAAGAACACTGCATTAGTGGGCCCAGACAATATCCCAGGATGCCTACTAAATAGCACGAAACATGATCTGTCAGGCCATCTGAAATTGTTGCTTAAATGTAGTCTCCAAACAGGCTTCATGCCTTATGAATGGAGAACAGTAACAGTCATCCCTCTGCACAAAGATGAGCCATCTACAGACCCTGGAAACTACAGACCCATAAATCTGACTAGTTTCATATGCAAAGCCATGGAAAGAATTATCATGGAAATTATAGTAATGACATAGGAAACCTCCAGACACTGGAACCAACCCAATTTGGTTTCATCAAGGGCAGGTCATGCCTTCTCAACCTGGTGGACTTCTTTGAGAAGGTCAGCAAAGCAATGGATGAGGGCAAAATTGTTCAGACTGCCTACCTTGACCTGACCAAGGCATTCGACACAATCCTTTACGTCAGCATTGTTGACAAACTTGAGGTTAGGTACAAAGCTTTATGTCACCTGGTAGATAGTCAGCGGGCTCACAGACAGGACCCAGGAAGTTAGAATTGGGGAGTCCACCTCTACAAAGAGGCCAGTCACAGGCATAGCCCCTCAGGGATCGGTCCTGGGACTGCTCCTTTTTTGGCACTTACTTCTCTGAATTCAAGGCCAACGTCACTGTCCTCTGGCTGAATAAATTTGCAGATGATTGCAAATTAGGCGCTGTCATTGAATCGCCCATTGACACAAATGTTCTCCAGGAAGGACAGATACAGACAAACAACTGGTACCAGAGCCATGGACTAAAATTAATTGCCAAGAAATGCATATAATTTCCTGGGGTGGATGACTTCTGAAGGATACTGTCATATTGACAACACGCCTTTATAGAGTTGACCCAGTTGTCATGCACTTAGGGTCACACACAGAGAGTAGTCCAGCCTTTGACCATCACATGTCTACAGTAGTGAGGAAATCATTCTGTGTTGACAATTTATAAACAAAGGTATGGCATCTAGGCCCAGAAAAATCATTGTTCCACTGTATTCAGCATTCATCAGACTTATCATTGAGTACAGTGCCTCATTTAGTATGTACTTAACCAGGCATATCCAACAATTGGAACATCCACAGAGGTTCCTCACTAAAATGATACAGGCCGTAAGTAACATGTCCTGTGCAGACCACCTCAAGGCCCTATCTCTGTATTCTATCTTTTACAGACTGTTGAGGAGAGATCTGTGCGTGACATACAATGCATTGTCAGACCCCACGCTGATGACCTCCTGAATATCTGTAAAACAAACTGCACCACAATCGCCCATTCCAAAGACTTAAACCTTGCTTGGGGTATAAATAGGACCTGCTGGAGAGACAGTTATGTATGCCAGAGACTACTCCTTCATCCATGTGAAGCAGAGTTCCTCCCTAACCAAATTCAAGTGTAATTTAGACAGTTGGATGGGGAACATGAAATTCATCCTTGTTTTGGCACCTATGTCTCTGATGGACACAGGCAGCCTGTAAATGGTTCATTTCCTAGGCCCCTGCTTGTAAATGTTCCACCTCAGCAAGCCCCTGCTTACACTTATCCAGGGTAGCAGAACTTGTCAGAGATTTAGGATGCATGGCCAAGCTTAAAAAGGCCCTTGTGGTCATTAGCATAGTACACACCTATGAAGCTGGAGACCTGTTTTGGGCCTGTCTTTCCTAAATCTCAGTATCAAAGTTCAAAGTGCTTACTATTCAGTCTCTCTTTCCTCGATCCCTGCTCTAAGTTTCTTGGTAATGTTGGCTCTAAAAGATACACACCACCATATACTCCTTCACAGAAGCTTCAGGTGCATTTCGAGGTTTTCTGTTTCTGGTTCATATTTTCAATTCATCTTTCACTCTTTTGCTTGTCCACAACACCGTGGTTTTTCACAAAGTGCCTTGCTCCAGGGATTTTTTTTCCCAGATTACAAGGCATACATATTGTTCCCTACTTGGACAATTTCCAAATTTTGGTATTCTGTGTTTGAAACTGTAATTAGTCTCTACTCTTTGCCATGAATCTGTTTTACAACCTGGGTTTCATCTCCGTCTGGAAAAGTCATTTCTCATTCCTTTTCACAGAATAACTTTTCTAGGTTGCTACTTCTCAAAGTATGGAGTTTCTGCCACAGGAGAAAGTAACCTTGTACAAGGAGAAATTCTCTCAGTTTTTGATGGCATTCCTGTCGCAGGAAAAGCAACCATTTACAATGAGGAATTCCTTCAGTTTTCTATGCAAACTCTGGCAACACCAAGGTAATTGTTCAGGATATTAGGATACATGGATTCTGCAATTCATATGAACCTAACCAAGTTACCCTTGTGGAACATTCAGCATTTTCTCAAATCAGTCTGAACTCAACACCTTCATACTCTGTCTTTTTCAAATCCCTGTACTGAAGTTTGTCTGAAGAGAGAACTTCATTGACGAGTAGACCAGTTTATTCTGAATCTGTGTCTTCCAATTTCCCCTTCAGCCCCTTCTCGATATGTAACCAAGGATGCTTCAGACTGTGTGTGTGTGTGTGGGGGTGGGGGTTGCTGTATCCAAGGGAATCAAGGTACATAGTCTTGGGCTAATCATTTCAAAAATGTGCACATAAATATCAAATAAATGACATTGTTAGAAAATGCTGTGAGAACCTTAAATCATCTGTGATCTCTGGGACCTCTTTTGATAATCACAGACACCACCATTGTCATGTGAAACATAAACAAGGGAAACCAGGTTGTACCCCCTATTCAGACAACCATGGTAGCCTAGAAGCTAGCAAATCAGTACAGTTTATCCCTTCAGGCGGTTTATATTCCTTCAGAGAGGAACACTGTAGTAGCACTCTAAGCAATACCAGGAAAACCCCTCACAAATGGAAATTACATAAAGAGGGCTTCCAGGAAGACTATTCACTTATGGAGATCTCAGTTAGTAGATCTGTTTGCGTCCATTCACAACAAACAGTTGAAAAAATTCTGATCCAGGACTCCTTGCAGAAAGGCCTGAAGGATAGATGCCTTCTCTTTCCCATTGATAAGAATATGCCTATATACCTTCCCCCTCTCCTGTGTTAACCAGAATTCATTCTTTTAAAGACCCAAAAGGACTCTCCAAGGGTAATATTGTTAACTCTCTGTTGGCCCAGACAGCAGTGGCTCTCCCTTCTCTTAAAAATGACCAAAGGTAATTACCATAAACTTCCAAACAGGATGGACTTACTCATTCAGTATAAGTGGTCTTTAATTCTCCTCAGTCTACAAATTCTTCTTCTGACAGGCACCTGTTTTTCAGAGAATGTGTAGCAGGTATTAAAGGAGACTAAGAAATTGGCTACTAAAAAATCGTATTTGGCCAAATGGAAGAGATTTCCTGAATAGGACCATAAACCAAACCAAAACCCTTTAAAGACAGAAGCCAATTTGGTTCACCTATATGTGTGTGAATTGCTGAAATCTGGCCTTTCTTATTCTTTAAGAGCTATCTTTCATCCATCTTTTTTGTGTGCCCTTAGGTGAACCCTTTCATCATTATCTTATGTAAAGCAGGTTTTAAAAGGGGTACTACACATTTGTCCACCTAGAAAACGAGTGACTACTACTACTGATTTTAATTTTTTTATTCTAAAAAACTTGCGTACCTGTGGTGGTGGTGCTGTGGTAGCATTGTCGCCTCACCGTAAGACGCTGTCCGGTTCGATTCTCAGCTAGAGCATCTTCTGCGTGAAGACATGCGCGAATGGGCGTACCTTCATTGAAGGTTGTGCGTCAGGGCTGGTAACTCGGCATGTAAAAATCAACTGCCAATAATTAGCGGACTGGAGTTCCGCTGTGGCAACCCCTAACCGGGAAAAGCCGAAAGACACAGCTCATTGGGCTGGTTTAAAAGTCCTGACATAGAAAACAGTGTTGCTCGCTGTGCTGCTTTGTTAGGAGAGTGTCTGAGTTGCAAGCTGTTATGGTAATTTAACCTTGCCTCATCTTTCGTAAAAATATGGTATTCTTAAGACTTAACCCTTCATTTTACCGCAAGGGGTATCATAATTCACTCTAACTCAATATGTTCATTTCCCTGTGTTCTTTCCTTAACCAAAAAATAAGGGAGAGAAAATTCTGCATGCTCTGGATGTCCACAGACAGCTCAGATACTGCATTGACAGGGCAGAGAAGTTCCAATCAATTGCTTATTTCCTGTGAAGGCAAAAAAAAGGGGACAGCCAATGTCAAAGGAGACTATTTTCAAATCATTATCCCGTGCTATTCATTTTTGTTATCCTCATTATGAAAAGACTTCAGTTTTAAGGCCAGAGCTCATTCTGTCAGGGTTATGGCTGCTTCTAGAATTTTTTTGGAGAGAGGTGAACTCTAGAGCTGACAGTTTGGTCAACTATGCACACTTTCATTAAACGTTATAATATTGATTCTTTCTCCATAATTTTAAATCAATTATATCGAATCCAATATAACTGTATATACAATATATAACTATATTAAATTAAGTACATTCATTTATACATTGTTTTTTATATATATATATGTATACATATTAGGGTATTGTATGACAAAAGGGTTACAAGTTTGCTTAGTTTATGCATATATGTTTTAATTGATGTTCGTTTTTTAATTGATGTTCGTTAATTGATTAATTGATATCATTGGTCAGATAGTACTATATAAGACAAGCTGCTCCATTAAGTTATTACTCTGATGAAACCTGCATTGTGGTGGGTGAAAGCGCTCAGTGTTAATTTTGTATTAAAGTTTTTCGTGCATTCCAGTTGCGTTTCGCTATTTATTTATTTTTACTAGTTTTTCTAAGTTCTCGTTTGTCCTTGTTTTACACATGAAGTGGTGGAAAGTAACTGGAAGAATCGGGAAATATTGGATATTATTGAAAAACTTTTCTGTTTTTAACATTTAATCTAATAGAATACTTTCTTGTAAAGTATTCTTCATAAGAATTTTATTGTAATGGAGCAGCTGTTACAGCAGCAACTTTTGATTACACAGCGTATGCTTGCCTTTCTAAAAGATCAAAACGGAGCTGACTTTCTCGACAAAAATACTCCAAAAGACATTAACGTTAACATTTCGCTATCCGAAAGTGAAGAGCGTATCTTCACATTACATTCAACTCCAGGTACATCTAGAAGTCACCCAACAGCCAGCAATTGTCCGAAGGATTTCATTGGGCGTGGAAGCGGAGCACACAACGGAAGGAAGTAGTGAGCACGTGATTCCTAAGCCGAATTCAGTTTCGAACGCTGGTGAGGGGCGAAATGGTGTTTTGAGAAAGAGGAATAGAAGCAGAGAAAATGGTACACAACAAATACTATCAGCACCGAAATTTAAACATGGGTTTAACGCCGGAGAGTCAGGGTCTATGAGCAAGCAGATAGCTGACTTTGAACGAACACTCAAGAAGTACAAAACCTTGCAAATGGACAACGTTTTTTTAGAACGGTCCTTGGAGTTAAACCAGGTTCCGAAAGGATTACGAGTTTTTAAGGTACCTTTTGGTTTCGAAAAGGATAGTGAATCATTTATTGTACTGGTTAAATTATTTGATAACACAGGGAAACAGTTGATTAAATTAATTATTAAAAACAATAACTGCAAACTAAGCAAACTGGGTGAAAGCCTAACAGCACTTGACAACACCATTAAAAAAGATTTATTATACGAGCAGAATAAATTTAAATTGGACAACATTTTAGAAGATATTAATAAGTTTGTAAGTAAGGGGCTTGATTATAAAAATGAAAAACTTCAGAGAGATGCTAATGACTATCGCAAAAATTGTGCTTATGCTCATTTCAGAGACTTTAAAAGGGTATGTGTGGGACATGAAAATAATCGTGTACAAAACAACACACGATTCAGGGATGCAGTTTTATTTGATAAAAATGTGCAGACATTTGGTGCAGAGGGACAGCACCTTGATAGCCCAAACGAGCATTTTTTAGAAGAACCAGTTTTACGCAGGTCGGAACGCTTGAAGGAGCATTACCAGGACCGGCAACAGTATTACAGTTATCAAACTGGTTACCAGAACAGCAATCAGAGAAGGTTCACATCCTCACAAGAACATTATTAACTGAAGAACCGGTATTATTTGATTATGCTGTTATTGAAAATGACAAAAATGCTTGTACAACCCATTTAAACAATGATTGTGTTATACTGAAAAGTGCATTTGAAACGTGTTCAAAATACAATTGACGATGAATTTTCTAATAATGTTTCATTGGGTAGATCTAAAGATTTAAACCATGTTGAAACTTTAAATGATGACAGGAATGTATGTGTTGAGAAAAATGCACAGAGTTGTGATGGAGTGTTTAATACAACTGAATTGATTAATCTTGAACCACCTTTACGTAGTTTTGAAACTATGAGTTCACAGTTGCATGAAGATTTACATTATGAAATAATTTCAGATGGAGGTTTTTCTGTTTACAACTATTCAGATAAAAGTGTGTATGGTGATTATTTATCATTATTTTAAAAGGGTTTTAAATTTATACCCAATTACAAACCTGACTTGGGAAAAGTTCTGTTGAATTTGAAAACATATTCTCGGTTATTGAATTTGAGAATGTTTTTTAAAGGTAGAAAGAAAACTTTTGATTGTGAAAAGAGAATTACCCTAAAGAGATCTAGTACATTTATTCCCCCTAATAACCCTATAATACATTTATTTGAAATGCTGTGTGAACTACAAATAAGGAAAGCATGGAAGGAAGAGTACAGCACAAATGATAATCTTACAATACCTGAAAGGTTTTGTTTAAAAGAACTGAGTACAAATAACAATTATAGAGTTATGAAACCAGACAAGGGGGGAGGCGATGTAATAATGAGCAATATAGATTATTTAAACAAAATGACTGAAATGTTGAATGATGAGACCACATACAGAATAGTTCCTAAATATGATATTACAAAAGCGTACACTAAAATAGATTGGCAATTGTATGAGCTTTTTGTTGATGGTACAATATCTGAGAAAGAATACGATTATTTATTAGTAGAATTTCCAGTAACACCATCAATTTTTGGTATACCAAAGATACACAAAAATGTGTCTAATCCCCCATTTAGGCCGATTGTGTCTGCAAAATTATCCAAAATGGAAGCCATTGCACATTACATTGACGTCAATTGTGGTATGGTAATAGGGAATATTAACCACATAGTAAAAGATTCCTGGCAGTGTTTGGAAAAGCTAAAAGATTATAACAAAAATAACTTGGATGTTATTAGCATAGTTACAATTGACGTTGTGAATTTGTTTTCAGTTATTCCATTAGAGGAAGGCTTACAATATTTTGAAGAAAGTTTGAAATTTTATAGTAATATGCACACAGTTAAGAGAAAAACTATGGTAGAAATGATGGAGATGGTATTGGAAAACCATTTTTTTAGACACGGAGGGGAGTATTATAAACAATGTTCGGGTGTGGCTATGGGGGCAAGATGTGCCCCCGTGTATGCTAATTTGGTTTTGGCCACATGGGAAAAGAATTTTGTTTTTGGATGTAAATATTGGTCCAAAGTTGATATATACTTGAGATTTCTTGATGACGTCCTGGTCTTTTGGAAGGGAAGTCAAGATGAATTATTGGAATTTATAGAATACCTTAACCGTACGACTACATTTTTAAAATTCACATATAATGTTAATAACGACAGTGGTGAGTATTTGGACATTAAAATATATAAGAAAAATAATGAATTGGAGTCAAATATTTTTAGGAAAAAAACATTTTCAAATTCGTATTTGCATTATAAAAGCTGTCATCCTGAGTTTCAAAAACGTAGTCTGATTAAAGGACAAATGGTAAGGCTATCTAGGATGATTAGTGAGGATAATATTTATGAAATAGAAATAGATTATTTAATCGACATGTTGACAGAGAGAGGCTATCCCAACAGGTTATTGCAGAACATTAGAAAGGAGATTTTAAAAAAGAGACAAACTGATTATCAGCCAATATTAAAATATGGATTGTTAAATAGAAGTACATATAATCTTAATGATGGACAGAGAACAAATGTTATGATACTGCCATATAGTAACAGTGCATACAAGATAAAAAACATTATAACTGAAGTGTGGGACAATGTTTTTAATAATCAGAGAGAAATTTTAGAGGAAATAGGCTCAAAGCCTGTAGTAGTTTTTAGTAGGGGTAGAAATCTAAAAGATTATTATGAAAGTGTGACCAGGTTTAAAGATTCACAGATGAATAAATGTGGATTCTGTAGGTCATGTAGATTTATTAGAGATGGACCTTATGTTACAGTTAAAGGATATCACCGTACTATAAGGTGTCCGGGGCATGTAAATTGTAATACAAAATTAGTGGTTTACGTTGCTATATGCCTGTCTTGTCAGGCATTTTATGTGGGGAAGACCATAAGAAAACTGAAAGAAAGAATAGCAGAACACAATAGGGACATTAAAAACAAAAAAACTAACCAATGCACTTTTTGTACACAGTTTATCATGCCCGGATTTTAAGAAATTTCTCTTTTTTGTTATAGACAGACTACCCCAAACTATAACAAAAGAAGGTGATGTTAATGCATTGTTAGAGTTGAAGGAATGTTTATGGCAGTTGAGATTGAATGCATGTAAAAAACCTGGTATTAATGAACAGATCTCTATTTCTAATAGGTTAAAATTAAATGCACAGAATATATAATTGGAGTATATTTTAAATATATTTTAAATATTTACTACATATTTATAATTATCTATATTTATAAATGTTTATTTAACTATTTATATACATTTATTTATATATTTATTCGTATATTTATTAGTATTATATTTATTCATATTTTATATTTTATATTTTATGTCTTATCGAACATACACAATTAATTTTTTATATATATTTTTTTATTTTTTTATTTTTATCTAATGTGTTTGTGATAAGTGCTTTTGTATCTTTTTTGATATATATATATATATATATATTATTTTTCAAAAAATTATATCATAATTTTAAATCAATTATATCGAATCCAATATAACTGTATATACAATATATAACTATATTAAATTAAGTACATTCATTTATACATTGTTTTTATATATATATATGTATACATATTAGGGTATTGTATGACAAAAGGGTTACAAAGTTTGCTTAGTTTATGCATATATTTTTTAATTGATGTTCGTTTTTTAATTGATGTTCGTTAATTGATGAATTGATATCATTGGTCAGATAGTATTATATAAGACAAGCTGCTCCATTAAGTTATTACTCTGATGAAACCTGCATTGTGGTGGGTGAAAGCGCTCAGTGTTAATTTTGTATTAAAGTTTTTCGTGCATTCCAGTTGCGTTTCGCTATTTATTTATTTTTACTAGTTTTTCTAAGTTCTCGTTTGTCCTCATTTCAAAAATGTGCACATAAATATCAAATAAATGACATTGTTAGAAAATGCTGTGAGAACCTTAAGTCATCTGTGATCTCTGGGACCTCTTTTGATAATCACAGACACCACCATTGCCATGTGAAATATAAACAAGGGAAACCAGGTTGTACCCCCTATTCAGACAACCATGGTAGCCTAGAAGCTCGCAAATCAGTACAGTTTATCCCTTCAGGCGGTTTATATTCCTTCAGAGAGGAACACTGTAGTAACACTCTAAGCAATACCAGGAAAACCCCTCACAAATGGAAATTACATAAAGGGGGCTTCCAGGAAGACTATTCACTTATGGAGATCTCCGTTAGTAGATCTGTTTGCCTCCATTCACAACAAACAGTTGAAAAAATTCTGATCCAGGACTCCTTGCAGAAAGGCCTGAAGGATAGATGCCTTCTCTTTCCCATTGATAAGAATATGCCTATATACCTTCCCCCTCTCCTGTGTTAACCAGAATTCATTCTTTTAAAGACCCAAAAGGACTCTCCAAGGGTAATATTGTTAACTCTCTGTTGGCCCAGACAGCAGTGGCTCTCCCTTCTCTTAAAAATGACCAAAGGTAATTACCATAAACTTCCAAACAGGATGGACTTACTCATTCAGGATAAGGGGTCTTTAATTCTCCTCAGTCTACAAATTCTTCTTCTGACAGGCACCTGTTTTTCAGAGAATGTGTAGCAGGTATTAAAGGAGACTAAGAAATTGGCTACTAAAAAATCGTATTTGGCCAAATGGAAGAGATTTCCTGAATAGGACCATAAACCAAACCAAAACCCTTTAAAGACAGAAGCCAATTTGGTTCACCAATATGTGTGTGAATTGCTGAAATCTGGCCTTTCTTATTCTTTAAGAGCTATCTTTCATCCATCTTTTTTGTGTGCCCTTAGGTGACCCCTTTCATCATTATCTTATGTAAAGCAGCTTTTAAAAGGGGTACTACACATTTGTCCACCTAGAAAACGAGTGACTACTACTACTGATTTTAATTTTTTTATTCTAAAAAACTTGCGTACCTGCGGTGGTGGTGCTGCGGTAGCGTTGTCGCCTCACCGTAAGACTCTGTCCGGTTTGATTCTCAGCTAGAGCATCTTCTGCGTGAAGACATGCGCAAATGGGCGTACCTTCATTGAAGGTTGTGCGTCAGGGCTGGTAACTCGGCATGTAAAAATCAACTACCAATAATTAGCGGACTGGAGTTCCGCTGTGGCAACCCCTAACTGGGAAAAGCCGAAAGACACAACAACATTCTAAAAAACTTGTGTATTTTCCCTTCTAACCAGCTCATTGGGCTGGTTTAAAAGTCCTGACATAGAAAACAGTGTTGCTCGCTGTGCTGCTTTGTTAGGAGAGTGTCTGAGTTGCAAGCTGTTATGGTAATTTAACCTTGCCTCATCTTTCGTAAAAATATGGTATTCTTAAGACTTAACCCTTCATTTTACCGCAAGGGGTATCATAATTCACTCTAACTCAATATGTTCATTTCCCTGTGTTCTTTCCTTAACCAAAAAATAAGGGAGAGAAAATTCTGCATGCTCTGGATGTCCACAGACAGCTCAGATACTGCATTGACAGGGCAGAGAAGTTCCAATCAATTGCTTATTTCCTGTGAAGGCAAAAAAAAGGGGACAGCCAATGTCAAAGCAGACTATTTTCAAATCATTATCTCGTGCTCTTCATTTTTGTTATCCTCATTATGAAAAGACTTCAGTTTTAAGGCCAGAGCCCATTCTGTCAGGGTTATGGCTACTTCTAGAATTTTTTTGGAGAGAGGTGAACTCTAGAGCTGACAGTTTGGTCAACTGTGCACACTTTCATTAAACGTTATAATATTGATTCTTTCTCCAGGTTAAGAGCAGGTTTTACTAGGTCTATTCTCCAGGGCCTCCTGGACTCTGAACCTTCTTCCTCGTCTTTCCTGATTATCTAAGCTTCGGTATTCATCTCATATATTTAGGCTGCTGCAATAGTGATCTAATAATGAACATAGTGCAGTTGTGTAAGTAAACTTACCATAACAGTAGGTGTTCAAATAGATCACTGTTGCAGTATTAACACCTACCCCCCCCTTGATATACTGTTTACATTATATGTTTGCTAGGGTGGGGTTCCCCTTATTCCTGTGTTTCCCATTATTCTAGCACATAACTTGCTATTTTCTTTTTTGGGGCTCTATCTTTCCTTTCATGAGAAGCAAGAAAGCTCTAAATTTTGGTGCCCATACATCTACTTTTATACTGGCTCTTGTGCTTCCTTGGATGTAAGAGCACTTTGGAGGTACCCTAAAGCTTTGGATGCTGGCTAGATGTTTGATCCTTGTCAGGATATATCCCATATATAGCTTAAGCTACTGCAAAAGTGATCTCTTTAAACATCTGTTGTTATAGGAAAAAGCTCTATAGAGAGCTGGGCAATTTGCACCATCCTCAACATGGGGCATCTCATTCTACACCATATTCACTACATTGCCTGAGAATTCATGCTTCTCTGAGTTGGGAACATTTACATTCTTTCCTTTTGCAGGAAAAATTGATTCCCAGGAAAAGAAGCTTCACATAAAGCAACTTGAGTTGGTGGAAGTATCCTCACCTTTCAAGTTCTAAAGAAGTTGAGACAGTAGCCCTCCCAGCCCTGCTGTGTCACCCAAGCTGTGATGTGATGCATGGAGATCAGTTATGATACTTTCTTACACCCTGTGCAACTGATGAAATAAAAATGATGACTCCTTTATGGTTGTTAAGGAAATGTCACCAAGGCTTTTAGTAATAAAACCGTTTACAAACACAGAAATGTTACCACTAACTGTTATGGAAAGAAGAATGAAAATCACAGTCATCAACAAGCAGGGAACTAAAACTAAATTTATAATGAGATAACTAGCTCTTATCACCACATTTATATAAATTATGTCTCACTCGTTTTTTTTTATTTATTTTTTTTAAAGTTTATTGAATTATCACTTAAGACATAAGCAAATGTACATTTATGTAAATGAAAACAAACCGTGTTAAGTTCACAGTTGCAAACATTATACATTACAGGCATTCTTTCTACAGTTATCATCAATCCAGCATTACATAAATTGCTCAATTCCTGCCTTCCTTTAAATCTCACGCCTCCTCCAAAACAGCATCCTGCATGTATTGTTCCCACAATTTGTATCTTTTTCTATGTAACGTGCTCCTACGCTTTTTCTAAAGATCCCACTTCCAGTTCTTTTATTTCTGTTACTGTAGTCACTACTTCAAATACAGTTGGTTTACACTTTGATTTCCATTTTCTAGTAATTGTTTTTTGGCAGCAACTAGGATTAAACTTAAAAAGGCCTTACTATGTCTAGGTGATTCAGATCTTGTATCCCAGTTAAAAAAAATAATCTCCTTAGTTACAGCCATTTGTTCACTCAATATTGTTGATGTAGTACTTTGTAGGGAGTTTTTTAAATCCACAAACTCATAATACATAAGTCATATGCTCCCAGATGCATCTCTGTTCTCCATCATACCTCAAGCATTTGCCATCAGCCCAAGGTAAATTCTTTGTCATCTGTTTGGGATATAAAAATACTGGTGCAGTTACTTCCAGGCAAAAATCCAAAATCTTCTTTGACTTTGTTGCACATTTGGGAGCTGTACATATGTCCTCCCATTGTTTCCTTGTGAATTGCTTATCCAGATTTTCTTCCCAATGTTCTCTAACCTCCTCTGATTGATTTTTGTAGTTATCATGTATTATTTTATATGTCTTACTAATTATCCCTTTTTTAACAGCAGATTATGTTCTAGATTCAACTATAAATCCTACCAGTGCAGGTTTTTCACATAAGATTCCCCTATCCCGTTCTCTTTGCCTACATTGTGATGGCAATCCCTGATAGGGAAGGTAGTCTGTAGCCTGCAGTAAAAATGTCATCTTGGCCTTTTCCCATTCTATAACCTTTCTCTCTTTCCCAGTATCTGGGTTCATTTGCCAGTTTTCTCCAGTAAATTCTAGTTCCCTCTTGCCTATTCTTTGTACCCCTAATTGCAGTCATCCCTATTGGCAAAATCTCCTTTCCTTATTCTCGTGTTGGCTTAGTTCTTAGAATACTTTCTGCTACTTTATTAACATAATATTCTATATGGCTTTTATTATTCTTAAGGATTTGCATCCAAAATCCCACTCTCTCCTTATTTCTTGAATCTCCCCACCCCGTTTCAGTTATAGTTTGGATTATAGCTTTCTGCTTGTGTTATGTATATGATCCACTGTGTAGCTCTAAACATCCCTTCAGATTAGGTAATCCTAAATCATCTTGTTCTGTTTGAAGGATCAACTTATCCCACTTCACCCTTATCCTCTATCCTTCCCAGATAAAGTCCTTCAAATTTTTATTAATTACTCTCCACAAGTTCTCCTGTGGTTGATAAAAATATGCCTGAAGTGTACATTTTCACTGCTTGCATCTTGCTATCTATATCCATCAATGAACTTCCAGTTTCTGAGTTTTTGTGTTGTCTTTTGTTTAGCCTCTTCCCACAGACCCTTAGATGCCATAACAGAATCATTTTAACCTGTACTTCTGAATACTTCATTGTATCTGTGATGATCTGCCACTGGATCAGTAATCAAGGAGCCTCAATCTTCACCACTGGCAACAGTGGGGGATGCTCAATGGGAGGATAACAAGTACAGACAGTATTTCCAGATGCAGCTCTGTGCATCAAGTGCAATTTCCCTTAAGAGCACACAGAGACCACAGTCAGTCTGGGGCTGTTTTTTTCCCCTCTTCCTCCAGATCCCCACTGGCACAGCTATAGAATTGAGATCTCAGCTGAGTGACCAAGCTAAGACCACCAGCATCTTCACTGCCCAGCCAGTGCTTTGTGTCCCTGCCCAAGTCGCTGACACACATTATTTTAGGTTTGATAGACACACACACACACACACACACACACACACACACACACACACACACACACACACACACACACACACACACCTGAGAAGGGCTTCCACAGATTTACTAGCTATGCCCCCTTCTGCCCAGACTATAAGGTAGTTCTCACGGCGACCAATCACTCCTCTACAGCTACCTAAGGCCCTTAACAAAGGGTGACCAGTTTTACTGTGTAACAATATTAATACAAATGGTAGTTTGATCAAGAGCAAGGCCATTAGGAGTGGCCCACACAGTGTTACCAAATAAATATGCAAGTACTCTCAAAGCTTAAATACCTCCACACAGATCAGCTACATTGAAAGGTTTAAATATATTTACTAATAAATAATAAAAAAACAAGACAATAATAGGTATATATTCACAGTGACTTCAGAATTCAAAGCCACAGGAAATATTTAAAAGAACATTGCAGGACAGTCTCAAATAAAGAAAAATATCTAAACTAAGCTTCACTGTATTCCTGACTATCTAAGAGAATAACTATAATCTAAGAACTTAATAGAGCAAGGCAGATGTGGTGAATAGGTCTTATTGTCAGGTCCAAAACAGAATACAGAATGCTCTGTCTCACTGAGAGAATTCTCAGAGTAATATCTCAAGTATTACTGCTGAGATAGCTTGCAGAATGGCATCACTTCTTCTCATCTGACTTCTAGTTCCCAGGTCAAAACAACCATTGATGGCAGCTGGTAGCATTTAGCATCTGTCTGTAAAAATACATAGACAAAGGCTTTTGCTCAGATCTTTGGCAGATGCTGGAAGTCATAAAACAGTTGCATTCCTTCATGTTTTCAAGACTAGTAATTAGTTCACTCAAAGAACAATACATAAACCTTCTGAGTACCGACCTTGCATCTCTAGCTGCATTGAAAACTGAAAGATACCATATTTTATGGCGTAGCCTATAAAGTAATTTAATTTCAGATATTTTTCTTAAGTCTCCTGTATTCCAGTTTCCATTGTTTAAATATATATACATTTAAACAGTTACAATAGTGCGTGTACTTTTCTGTTCTCTTCCAGTAGGGAACACTGTGGTTACATTTTGAGCACAAACACTTTACAAAATATCTTTTTAACATAAACATCTCTACAGAGCAGTTTGATATACACATAGCATACAGTTCTAATACATTTGTAACACAAGCATCTTATATGACATAATACATTTGTAGCACAAGCATCTTATATAAATTAGTTTGATATTCACAAATGACATATAATTTATTTACACAATTCCAGCTAGCTGTGCTTGGCTGCACCTCCTTACTTCACAGTATCGTGTCCCCATCAACATGGGTATTGCTGAACCAATTCATATGTGGGTGTATAGTTCATAGTTATAGTCTTTGTTTTGTCTTCATTAATTTTATACCCCCCCAAAAAAAAAATATTTGAAACTGTCTCAGAATGTTCCACAATACTGAGATGTCCTTTTCTGGTTTTATCAGGTGCAAAATAATATTCTTTGAATTAATAAGTCTCTTATTTTCTTTGCCAGTGGCTCTAAATGCAACACAAATAACAAAGTGGAAAGAGGACACCTCTCCCTGCTTCCTCTGATCAGACAAAACATATCAAAGAGGAACCCCACCCCCACTTTAATTTTTGCCTCTGGTTCCTCATATATCTTCCTAATTAACTTTTTTTTATTGCATCAGGGAATCCAAATGCTTTCATTGCCCTACTCGGAAAATCCCAGCTTAAGCTTTTGAATACTTTCTCTGCATCATGATCCACCAACAGCAGTATTTTCTTACATTCTGCTTCCCTCTGCATCATCATTGTTCTATTAATGTTGTCAAATGTTTGCCTCCCCTCCACAAAATCATATTCATCCATATTTATCAATTCATCCATATTTATCAATTTTGTGTAAAAACATGTACCTCTTTCAAGAGCGTTAGAAAAACATGCTATGCCATGTTCCTAAAATAATGTGAACAATGTATGTGCACCATAAGGAATAGTAAATAATAAGTAGTAATGCAAAATTGGGACATTATATCGTTTAAATCATTTAAAATTTCTCTGGGTAATTTGTTAATAAATATCTAACAAATACAGTACTGAGTGTTTTTAATAATTTGACATTTTAGGTGTCAGTACTGAGTGAATTGATGTCATGTCATTCAAGCCAGGTGCATCGGTTGCATTTAATCATAATTGACATTTTAATTCTCTAATTTCTATAAGATTATTCCCCAATGTCAACCTCTGGGGTCCCTGGGTACTTTTTCCAGTATTCCAAATTTGTACATAAAATGGCCTGCGCTTACCACCTTGTTTCTGTATAAAGCATTTTTGTGTTATATAAAGATACTAGAAATTTAGGATTGCTGGGGCTCTAGTGGCACACAAGACGAGGCATAGATTTCCCCTCAGGAGTCTGTAAGTTACTGAATATAGGGGACGGTGCTTCCATTTTTTTTTTCTAGGAGCTTAGTGTTTTTTTTAAGACAGTGATTATCTTAGGAACCTCTAGGATCTTTCTGATTGTTTGATATGGCTAGTGAGGTACTGAGACTCCCAGTTTGCAGTCATCTACAAACTTTGTTAGCCAGAGGTCCTGGTTATTCATCTGGAGATCAGAAAAGTAAATGCCTAACAAAAGAGGTCCCATCACTGAGCCACATGGGAAAACACTGGTTACCTTTGTAGTCTGTGCCACCTACACTGTGTGGGTTCTGTATTTTAGCCAATTTGCTGTCCGTCTTACTACATAGGAGTCTATTTGTAATGCATTATGTTTACTAAGTGGTGTCAAATGTCTTGGGCAGGTCAAGGTGTATCATGTGGACAGCTTGACTGCTATCAGTAGCCTGTGTTACCTTTTCAAGATTCATTAGACAGTTCTACCTTGATTAAGCCAAAGTTTTGCTGGTCCATCCTGATGAGATTTCTAATATTGTAGTTAATCAAGGCAGTTGTAATATGTTCCATGGTTTTGCAAGTAAGTCTTGTTAGGCTGATGAGCCTTTCATTCCCTGGATCTGTCCTGAGGCCACCCTTTTAGAGTGGCATCACTACAGCTGTTTGCCAAACATTAGGGATAAGGCAAGTGGCTGAACTCATGTTATGTAGTTTAAGCAGTGGCTCTGCCAGGGCTTTAGTACTGTTTATTAAACAGACTAGAATATTATCAGGTCCAATGGAGGAAATATTTTTGGTCTTGGAGAGCACTTTCAGGTTCATGTTCTTTAGTGGTTATGGGGGCTCT
>NC_056738.1:400955182-400990182 GCF_019279795.1 Protopterus annectens
GCAAAACTGTTCCAGGTGGGATCAAGGCTCAGTACTAGGATGTTGGCTTCATCTAAGTCTTTTCGAAAAGGGTTGGATTCTAGAAGTATTCTAAAAGTAGCATCTTGGTCCTCTGTACATACTTTTACAAAGCATTACAAGCTTGATTCCTTCTCTAGTCTATATCAGGCTTTAGGACCATTCTTCAGGGGCTCCTGGATCCTTCGCCTTCCACCTCCCAAATGATGTAAACTAGGGTAATTTAACCTTATAGCTTAGACTACTGCAGCAATGATTAGTATGATGAACATACTACAGCTGTGTAAGTACATGTACCATAACAGTAGATGTTCAAATGATCAGTGCTGCAGTAGCTACTCCCTCCCTCCATCCCATTAGTTTTTTTTTTTTTTTTTAGTATTTTGATTTTCCAGAGTGAGGACATTTATATGCATGTCCTGTAGGACTCAGTCCATCCCTCCCTCCCTTTCTCTGTTTCTCTCGCTCTGCCTGTTTCAGTTGGCATGAAAGCCCTGAAGGGCTTGGCACCCATACCTCTTTTTAGACAGCTCAGCTTGACCTGCCTAATGTGTGGGTGCATGGAAGGTGTCCTGAAGCTGTAGAAGCTAGCCATCTTTTATACCCATGGCAGGATATAACCCATATAGCTTAGGGTACTGCGGCAGTGATCATTTGAACATCTGCTGTTAGGTAAGTTACTTATACAACTGTACTTTCCCTCCCTGTAGATCGATTGAGGACAAATCTTTCTCTGCCATCTTTATTTCCTAAAGACAAATTGTCCTGAACAAGTTTTCCTTTTCCTGTTGCTTCGTATGAGTAGCCATCAAGCCTTTTAAAAGACTTGTGTTGTGTGTGATGCAGCATTCTTTTTTATATTCTGGCCATTCAGATAAGAACATCCACTGGACTGAAGTATGCCCAAGTTTGAGTCTTGTTTCTTGGTTCATGACAACGCAGATTCTTGTTTTCTATGGATGCACAAGACTTTTTTCTGTTTTCTGTGATCAAGTTAAGACTTTTCTTGAAGGTATTTTCATTTCAGACATTCTATCAAGGAAACATTGTTTCACTGACACCTTAACTTCATTGGTTCAAGGGACTAGGCTATCTGCCTGAAGGCATTTATAAGCCTAGCCAGAATGTGTTGGCTTTCGCTGCCCCCTTAGATTAGTTCCCTGTGCCTCTGTCCAGCAGAGCCACTGAAGTGATCCCCGGGATAAACTTTGTTTCCCATCCACTTGCCAAGGTTTCTCTTGAAGAGTGTTAGCGAGGAGCTCTGCCTAATGTAGATTGGAATCTTGTTCCAGAGCATGGGAAGTCTCTGGGACAGGAATCTATCCCTCCAGCACATCCTATTTATTGTTGTGGTGAGGTTTAGATCCCTAGAGCGTGTGGCTCGAGGGGATAAGATTTTCTTTAGGTGGAGCATGTCCATCAATTCTGGGTTGGACATGGCCTTGTATGTCAGGCAGAGATCACCTCTGAGTAGGCATGATCTATCTTCATGATAGAAAATCTGGTACATTTCAGTAATTTGATAGAGCAGCTTTTCATGAGGCGAATTAGGTGTCTTTGAGACCATCCTAGTTGCAAGTGCTTCAGCTTGGAGAACCTCTGTAAATGCAGCCCTCGCTGATACTGAAACCTTAGCTATCTTTCCATAAGGGCATATCGTCTTCAGGACTAATTGTAGATTCAGTCCCAAAATGCCAGAATTTCAGGTTTTTGGGCATATTACCTGCTGTTTGTATTTTTTTTAATTAAAGATCTGATCATACTGTACTTAATTATTCAAGTGCACCTCTTTCTAATATATAACCTTTTTGTACTCCAAGCATGGGAAGTCGTAGGCAAGGACATTGTCAATGGTAATTCTACCAGAGTGGTAGTCACATCTGTGGCTTTGCATTTGTGCAGTTTTGTTTTACTAGAAGCTGTTTCTGCTACAGACAGTTAAACTTCAGTTCATACTTTTATAATTTTCTTCATTCTAAATATGGTAAGTCTAAGGAGTCTAGAGGCATGTATATCCAGATTCATATACATAATTATTTAGTTGAAAAACAAACTAAAACTGGGAATCCTATAAAATGTCTAAACATCAAGACAGCTGTAGTACTGAAGAAAATTCACAAGTTTTGAAGGGTGAATTTTCTATCTTTGGTAGTTTGGCAACCCATAGCTGGCTTTTTAAAATGAAATCTAATTTGTTTCTTATGGTTGGATCATCCATTAAATCTTTTTTTTTTTTTTATTTGTTAACCTGGAAAGTCCACTAGACACAAGTGTCCAGTTTTTCAGTGGTAAACCAAGAAAACTTTCTGGAAATGACTTGCTCAGAGTCAAATAGGTAAATTAAGGCTGTGGGAATCAAACTCTGGGCTACAGGAAAGCAGCCAATGGCTTAGAGGGTAAACCCTGACTACAGGCTAAGTGATCTAAACTCAAATGTTTGTACAAGGGCTTGAAGGTGCAGGCAAAGAGGATTGAAATGCCCGTCTGGGTGGGTGGGGGGTGGTAGGAGGGAGATGTGCACAACTGAGACACATTCACATGGTTTGATTTCCTGGTGGAGGTCAAGCAGTGTACCATGTGGTGCTGCTGAGGGTGGGTGAGGTGTCCTGCAGAGTTATCCCTTTGTTGAAATGAGAGACAGTTAACTGTAAAAGGAGGCACTGGAAGACAACTAGACTACAATCCACTTTTTAATGAAGTACACAGCAGGACACAAACATAAGAATGCATTAACTGAATCATCGCATTTTCATCAAAGTAACTTCCTGAAATGAGTGTGCCAACATCTAAAACCCAGTTTATATATACAGGAAATCCCAAGCAGTCAAACAATTAGTTACCATGCCTACCTGTAAAGTGACTGTACTTGGAAATGTATATGTACAAGTGTTTAAAACAAGTAAAATGTGTAAAACAGATAACATATTGATATCCAATAATAAAATATGTACACGTATTTGTTCATATTGAACTCAGAAAGATCTTTATTTAATACTTACAAAATGATTAAAAGGTTTAAAAAGCTTTAGAAATGTTTTAAAATCATGTTAAAACCTCACGAAAAAAACAATGCAATAGCACGATCTGCTGCATGAACTGAAAATGACATTTAAAAGCAACACAAATATTAAAGTTTAGCTGCCCTAAGCTTTAAAACAGGCTTTAGTGATACCATGTCATTCAGACCAGGAAACTTGTTGGCTTCCAAAATCAGTTGCCAGTACAACTTCCTGTACTCCAGATGTGTTTCCTAAGGACCACCTCTTGGTTCAATAGGTACCACTTCCACTACAAAGAAATAAAACCCTGCATCTACACAATCTTGTGTATGCTTATATAAAGCATTGTTTATATTTTTTCTTCTGATGTAATTATGTTCATACATTCTCATTTTTAATTTTCTTTTGGTTTTTCCTATAGGAGTCACATTTGTCGCACAAGACTAAATAAATAATTCTATTAGTGTTACAGTTAGCAAAACCTATAGTCTTAATGGACTTGTCCCTACATTTCAAGTAGTGTGTGTCATCCACTTTAATATAAGGGCATTGTGCACAATTACCACATTTTTGTGTGCCCCTCTTACTAGAATTGTTAAACCTGGGTGTGTTGTTTTCTAAATCATTTTTAATGTTGTGGCCACTTTTGTATATACACTTGAATGGTTTATCAAAAATGTACTACAAGTCTGATATACTAGTGACTCTATCTCATTCTTCTTCCATAATATTCCTGACAATCCCTGCCTCGCCATCATAAGTGATGATCAAAGCACTATTGTAAACATTGTCTCCTGAGCTTGTAATGGTCTTGATGTTACTCAAACTTCCTCCAACACAACCAAAACTAGAGGCAAACCTTGTTTTTCTAGCTTCAAACACCTCACTATATATTTCTGTCAGTAGTTTTTCTGGGTAACCCCTAGCTATAAACATATCGAATTGAATAGCACTTTCACTCACAAAATCATTGTCATCCGAAGTCATTCTACCTATCCAGACATACTGCCCTTTCACAACTCCCCTCTTATAATGATGTGGGTGGGCACTAGTATAGTGTAAACAAGAGTTTGAAAAAGTGGCATTTCTGTGCACTTTGGTCTTAAAATTCCCATTACACTTACTAATACAAAGTTCTGAGTATTTCATCTCCTCATTGTTCATTTCGTATGTAAATCTTAAGAAGTCAGTGGTGCCAGATAAGTAATTAAAAAAAAATCAATAAATTCACCTTCTGATTTTAACCAAAAAAGACAAACATCATCCAAAAAGTGGGCATAAAAGTTCCAGCAATGTCTAAAACTACAGATCTGAAGTATTTAACTTCATTTGATCATCGGCTTGTGGGTTGTCGGATACGGATCGGATCCAAGATGGCAGTTTCACCAGCATCTAATCTGAACTCCAAGCTCCTCCCCTAACACATAATACCCCTCCATCTCCTTCCTTCCCTCAGATCTCATTTGCAGTGGCTTTGCCAAGCAGCGTGGTCTAGAGCTCCAGGTGTGATTGTCACTTTTTCTGCTGTTTTTGTGGGTATTTGAGTTGCTGTTAGTGTAGGTAGATTTCCTAATGTCCTTTGCCTTCCATCCCCTCATTTCCCGTCACATTTTCTATCAAAAAAAAAAAAAGTTGATTTTGTCTTGTAGGTGGAACAGGCCTTATCTCTCTTCCCCTTCCTTGCGAGTGAGTGTGTGTGAGTGTTGGGGTCGGGTAGTTTAGTTTAAACTTTTTGGTACATTGTACCTTCTTTGTTGGTATGGCAGATCAGCAGGCCAAGCTGGTCTTTAGAAAGTGGACAGAGTGTGGCCATAAGTTGTCCCCAGGTGATGGCCACACTCTGTATATTGTGTGTCTGGGGGCAGCCCATCTTTCTTTGGACTGCCCTATTTGTGCGGGGTTCAACTCCAGGGCCAAAGGATCGTAGGGAAAAATTGATCCTCAAGGGACTTCTCACTGCTATGGAGGTGGCTGCCTGTTCTTCTGTTGTGGTCATGGCCATGACCACACCTTCAACTTCAGCCACTGTCTCCTCCTCTCCCTCACAGGCTGGGACTCAGCCTCCTGGACAGAGGCCTGTGGATAGGGAGTCAAATAAAAGAGAAGAGCAAAGAGCGAGAGAGAGACAAAGGGAGGAAGAGATCCTCGAACCGGTCGGATCCAGTGGGTCCTCCCCCTAAACAGCTTTTTCCAGGCCAGCTTCTCCTTGGCTGTGATCACCGAGATTTTCACCAGAGCCATGGGAGCTTAGACCTCTTTCCAGGGCCTCCATACACTGACCCTCCCAGCCAGTGTTAGCGACCTCATCGCGGTCCACCAGAAGTCTATCTGAAGCGGACATAGACAAAATGATGCAAAGGTTTATTCACACCCAGATTCAGATGGGGGTCTTACCAGCCCCCTCTCCCTCCGGAGGGGGGAGCTCACTTCCCTTCTTTGCCCCGATATCGCCTTCTTTGGTCCGACCCTCGGTATCGGAGTTCTTGGATCCGAGAGGTCCCGGAGTCAGGGGGTCGGTGCGTATGGTACTGTGTACCTCAACGCCGGCCATTAGCTTAAGCACGTTGGCTCCGACTGGTTCAGACCCGAGCAGCTCTCGGAGCCGAAGCCTAGCCATTGGATCCGAGGGGTTGGGTCTTTTTCCTTTGGCTTCGATGCTGTCATGTCAAGGCCTACCCCTTAGTATCTCAGCTCTATCGAGCTTGGCTCCGATCCCCACGCCGGATCCGGGGAGAGCAGTTTCCTTGCCAGTTTCTCAGGAGGCTCACTCTCCCTTGGCTTTCGATGTGGTGGAGAGGGTTCTCTCCAGGGGATCAAGGCTCCTAACCATCTCATCATATTCTGCCCCGACTCCCTCGCCTCTGGGTGCATTTTTAGCCATTTTGCCCATGCAGGAACAGCCCGTGCTTGAGGTGCCCCAGACTGTTTCTCTCAAGGAACCAAAAGTAGTTTGCGAGCCCTCTCCGGAGAGTCCCACTGAAGAGATCCTTTGGAAACAAAAGTGCAGAAGGAGGCACTTGGAGTCCTCTCCAGAGTCCCTCAATGAAGATACCGACTTGGAGGAAGGGGAAGGTTCCCCCAGATCACCCCTTAACGATGTCTCGGTGTTCCTGGAGGCCTTCAACACGGGCCCATCTACCTCCTGGGTGTCCCTCCCTGCAGATCCCTTGGTGGACCTTATTACCACCAGGACATGGAAGAAGCCAGTCTCTAGGCACCCCAATAAGATCTTGAGCCCTGCAGTAGACAGACTGAGTTGGCACAAGAGGTCCCCAGTGGACACCGTGGTAGTAGTGGCTGCCACTAAGAAAGAACTAGCCCAGGAAAGTTCTGTGGTCCATCCCCTGACCGACTGTCCAGGATGGTGGATTGTCTGGGAAAGCGGACATATACTTTGGCCACCTTTTCTATAAGGACACTGAATTATTTGGCCCACGTAACTAGACTACAGCGAGACCTGGTCAAGGAGTTCACTGAGTCGCTCCCAGAGTCCATGTCTCTGGAGGATAAACGCACATTCTCCGCAAGGATGGCCACTTTCAAAGTGGTTACAAATATGTTTGTGCGCCTCCTCTCACATGTCAGTGAAGGAGCAGCAAGGGCTGCCGGGTCTGGCGTTGCCATGAGGCGACACGCCTGGCTTAGGCTTTGTCAATACATGGAAGCCTTTAAGGCGTCCTTTGCGAATGCACCTTACGATGGTTCTTCCTTGTTTGGGAAGATGGTTTGTGAGATGTTAGTCCAGAGTGAGAAGGATGGGAAGATACTGTCTGCCGTCGGAATCCGCTTCTCTAACCCCCAAAGATCCTACTCCAGGAATCAGAAGGGGCAAAAGAAGATTTGGTTCTGGAAGTCTCAGTATTCCCAGGACACTCAGGACTCACCTTCCCATAGAGGTAGAGGGGGTCAGCACAGACACCGGCCCAGAGGCAGGGGGGTCTGAGAAATTTTGGGTCTCTAGAATCGTTCTCAGACAGACCCGCGCAGCAGCCCTGAGGGGTTGCCCGACTGCTATGCTCTGGAAGCAGTCTGTGGTCACCTTTCGATGCACCCAATGGCATGGGAGTCCATGTCATCAGGCCATTGGATGCTTCAAATAATATCCAGAGGGTATACTGTCCCCTTTCTGACTCCTTCCGTTCCACCAAAACAGAGGAGTCCCGGACATTCCACCCTCGCAAAGGGAGGCAGCAGCACTAGCAATAAAAAAGCTGCTAAGGAAACAAGTTGTCCAGCCCATCCCCTTAGATCAGTCTGGATCAGGCATCTATTCCAGTTTCTTTTTGGTGCCAAAAAACACAGGGGACCTAAGGCCTATTCTGGAACTTTCCACTCTAAACCTGTCAGTTGCCAAAGAGAAGTTCCAGATGGTCACTTTACAATCCATCCTGTTTTACCTGCAAGAGAACGACTGGATTTGCTTAATAGATCTCTAGGATGCATACTACCAAATCAAAATGCACAGACGCTCCAGGAGGTTCCTCCGCTTTTGGCTAGGGGCCAATCGCTATCAATTCCAAGCCCTACCCTTCGGTCTCACCACAGCCCTTAGAGTGTTCACCATGGTCATGGCAGTAGTAGTGGCTCACCTGAGGCTTCAGGGGATACAGTTCTACCCATACCTGGATGATTGGCTCCTTGCTGCTTCTACCAGGCGTCTACTTTGTCAGGCCAGAGACTATTTCCTAAAATTGTTAGACTTGCTGGGCATTACAATCAGCACATCCAAATCTTCTCTAGACCCTGTTCAGGTCTTGGACTGCATAGGAGCGAGAATGGATGCATTTCAAACCAAGGTCGTTCTAACTCCAGAGAGAGTCTGAAACTTACTACTTCATGTGTTTGTGATCGTTCAGTCTCCTCTTCCTCCAGCTGAGGCGGTTTTAAGAGCCTTAGGTTCCATTGGCAGCCACCATTACTCTTCTCCCCTGTGTTCGTCTTTATATGTGGGTTCTGCAGTGAACACTAGCAGTCCAGTGGTCCTTTTTGGATCTGCCATTGACACATCCTATTCACATAAGCAAAGCATGCAGGAAGTCCCTCCTCTGGTGGATATGCTCCCTGGAGTTAGTAGAGGTACGTACATTTATTGCAGCCCCTCCCCAAGCCACGATGACCACAGATGCCTCCCAACTAGGGTGGGGGGAATTGCTCGGGCATGACAGTCCATGCCATGTGGTTCCTGAACGAGACCAAATTGCATATCAATGTTCTAGAGATGAGGGTGGTCTTATTAACGTTGCAGGCCTTTTATGCCTTTCTTCCTCTGGGAATGATTGCAATTCAGACTGACAATATGTCAGTGGTCTGGTACTTTAACTAGCAGGGAGGAACCAGGTCTTACCCCCCTTTGTCTCGAGGCCATGAGAGTGTGGGAATGGGCGATGTCCACCAGCCATTTTCTGTTAGCAATGCACACTCCAGGTCGATCCAACATACTGGCTAACAAACTGAGCAGGACTATTCTAATGCCTTTTGAGTAGTCTCTGAATCCTTTTGTAGCGGAGCAGATCTATCCTCGAGTGGGGTCGGCCTTGCTGCGATCTCTTCACATCTCCTTCTAATGCGAAGTGCAGCAAGTTTTTTGTGCTGATCCCCCCACAGGGGGAATACCTCAGGGATGCTCTGGTCCATGCTTGGCCTCCCGATCCTCTTTATGCTTATCCCCCTTTACCTCTCATAACAAAATTTCTCCAGAAGGCTCGCCAGTTGGGGAGCAGAGTCATCCTCATTGCCCCATTCTGGCCTCGCCAAATCTGGTTTCCCTGTCTTTGGTCTCATCTGGTAGTTTCTCCTATCTTGGATCCGATACCAGATCTCATTTCACACCCCTCGGGGGTCCCTCATCCAGACCTAGGCAGTCTGAAACTCACGGCTTACCTGCTCCAGTTCCCTTGATTGTTAGGACTCCTGGTCTGTCTTCCCCGGTCAAGACTATTCTAGTGGCAGCTCATAAATCATCCACCAGAAAAATATACCATAGCAAATGGAAGCGTTTTTCTATCTGGGCTTCTCAGAGGGATTTGGACCTTTTCACAGCACCTATTCCAGTGGTCCTTGAGTTCTTGGCATACATTTTTCAGCAGGGTGCCAGCTCATCTACAGTGAAAGTTCAACTGGCAGCCATTTCCAGTTTCCGTGTAGGTGAGAACATGTCTTCTTTAGCTTCCTCCAGACTTTGCAAAACCTTTATTAAAGGTACCTTTCTTTTAAGACCCCCAGTTAAAGATCCTACCCCTCCTTGGGACCTTACCCTATTTTTACAAGCTTTGGTTGCTCCACCCTTTGAGCCTGCTGCTTCTGTGGACTTGAAATTTTTATCCTGGAAGACAGCTTTTCTAGTGGCTATTAGGTGAGTGTCAGAACTCCAAGCATTATCTGTCAAACCTCCATATATGATTTTTCATAAAGACAGGGTTTCACTTCCTACTAATCCTCCTTTTCTGCCTAAAGTGGCCTCAGAAACAATTATCAATCAATCAATTTACCTGTCTTCTTTCCAACATTTCATAACAGGGGTGAATATAAATTGCATTTGTTAGACGTGCATAGACAGCTATTACACAGGACTAAAGCCCATCACAAGTCTGACCAGTTGTTTGTGTCCTTTGCTATGCCCTTTCTGGGCAAACCGGTTTCTAAGGTAACTATTGCCAGATGGTTTTCCCTTTGCATCCTTGATGTTTACAAAGATAAAGGTATGTCTCTTCCGGGTAGTGATAAATGCCCATTCTACAAGGTCCATGACTACGTCAGCTGCCTTTTGGTCTAGAGTGTCTTTGGACGATATTTGTTCAGCGGCTACTTGGTCCTCATTTCACACTTTCATTTCTCATTATAAATTGGACATGGTTTCCAGAGGGAGAGCATCCTTTGGCTACGTGGTGCTCCGAAATAACCTTCCATGAGGGCCACCCAAGGTTTTGGTAGCTGGGGACACTGTCCCACAGGTTGATGATCAAATGAAGTTAACTACTTCAGATAAAGAAGTTATGTACTCACCATAATGTTCCACCTGAGTAGTTAGACTTCATTTGTCATCAGCCGTCCCTCCCTCCCTCCTTCCCCCTGACCTTCTCTTGGTGTTTTCTGCATTGGCAGACAGGAGAGAGCGCCTTTGCAGCTCTCCTGTTTTTCTTTGTTTGTGAAGGTTTTTGGATCGGGTTCATGTGAGGGGTATAGCAAATTCGATCTGAGGGAAGGAAGGAGATGGAGGGGTATTATGGGTAAGGGGAGGAGCTTGGAGCTCAGATCAGATGCTGGTGAAACTGCCGTCTCTGATCCGGTCCAGATCCGACAACCCACAGGTTGATGACAAATGAAGTCTAACTACTCAGATGGAATGTTATGGTGAGTACATAACTTCTTTTTAAATACAAATTTCTTCTCCCATTGGGACAACGTAATGTTAGCATAGGTGGGGGGCACAGTGAGCCCCCATGGACAAACCTCTTAATTTCTTAAAATACTCTCCCTCAAAATATATAAAATTGTTTCTTAAAATTACATCCATTAAAATAAGACAGGTAAGAAAGTCATTGCAACTAATATCATCACTGTCACATAGACCCTCTTCAAACCACGCTAGACCTGTATCATGGGGTATAGAAGAAAATAAGTCTATTACATCGAATATGACAAATATCAAACTATCAAGATACAAGCCAGCGTTCAACTTAAGTCTCTTGAGTCCTTCAATACACTAACACCCCCTAAAGACAACTTTTTAAGCTTAGAATCAACAAACTTTGCTAGGGGGACAATGACTGACCCTTCGGCTGAAACAATTGGTCTTAGGGGTGGGTCAAAAGCATCCTTATGGACCTTAGAGGTGCCAAATGTAGAGGGAACGTTTGGCTTTTCAACATGTATAAAATTCCAACATCAATGAGTCCTTCAATAAGTAAATCATTTAAACATACTTATATTCTCTTGTAAGCAATATTAATTTTGTTCAATGAAACCCTTGTGTATTGGTTGACATCACCTAAAAGTTCCAACATTTTTGCTTCATAAGTAAATTTGTCCATTAAGACCACCCCACCCCCTTGTCAGGCTTCATAAATCTTACAGACCTGTTGGTCTTACATTTGTCTAAAATGGTTCTCTCTGCCTTACTCAAATTTGAGTACACTTTATTGTTACTTAAGACCTGCCTTAACCAGTTTTCCACCATACTTTCAAAGTTTTTCAATTGTGGATGTAAAGGTAGATTAAACGTGCTTCTCTTAAGTACGCCATTGCTGTTTATACTAGACCTTTCTTATCCATTAAAAAATAATTCCAAGTTCTTTTTCCGAATAAATAACTTGAAATCTACTAATAACTTAAAAATGTCTGTCTTTTTTCTAGGGATAAAAGTGAAACCTTTTAAAAACAAATTAAGATGACCCTTCTGTACATCAATATTACTATTACAATATTACTATAGTTAAAAATGTTACATTTTAAAACACATTTTTAAAACTTTTTAAACCTTTTAGATCATTTTATAAGTATTAAATAAAGAATCTTTCTGAGTTCAATATGATAAATTAAACCAATACATGTACATATTTTATTATTGGATGTCAATATATTATCTGTTTTACACATATTACTTGTTTTAAACACTTGTATATACACATTTTCAAGTACAGGCACTTTTACAGGGTAGGCATGGTAACTAATTGTTTGATTGCTTGATTGGGATTTCCTGAATGTATAAACTGGGTTTTAGATGTTGGCACACTCATCTGAGGAAGTTACTTGACGAAAATGCGGTGATTCAATTAATGTGTTCTTATGTTTGTGTCTTGCTGTGTACTTCATTAAAAAAGTGCATTGTACTCTGGTTGTCTTCCAGTGCCTCCTTTTACAGTTTACTTGTCCTGCTTTTGGCACTTTTTCCACATTTATTTGATGAAATGAGAGAGAGTTCACTGCTGATGCCTACTGCATTCTCCATCTTGAAGTGTATGCATGGGGAGGGAAAATACCTGAAAATATTCCCTCAGCAGCAGCATGACTCTGTCCTAGGACTCCTCATTCTTCTTGCCAGCCTTGATCCATAGTTGGAGCATAGTGGGGGAGATGGGAGTGATCTGCAGACCCAGCAATCATGGAGAGATACTGAGAGCACGGCAGCTCAAAAAAAACTTCAGAGCTTAATCTTCTTTTATGTTTATCTGCTTAGTTTCTATGTAATTTTCCAGATGCGGATCATGCATAAACATTCCTATTTTGTTTTCTGTGCTTGTGAAATAACAGAACAGTCTGCATCAGATAATAAGCAGCCCCATAATCCCATGTGCCTGAGGTCAGAGATCATATTTCAGCTGCAAATTTGGGATGATACAGTGTAAGATTGAAAGCAGCTGTCAGCGTTTTGCCACAGCACAAAGCAACACTGAGTTGGATTGTAACATTGCAGACAAAATATCCTGTTTTTTTTCTTTACCTGCAGTGATCATTTGATGTGTATCAGTGCTTCTAACTCTGGTTCGTCATCCACTGCAGATGATAAAGTATGGCCTACAATGTTTTTTTTCAGTAAAACTCCTCTTATAGGATCATAGGCAGTTACTAGGCTAATGGCCCTAGGGCCCTTAAAGCCTAGCCAAGTTCTACTCTTATTTCCACAATGAGCACCTATTTCCCCTGTCCAAGAGGGACAGGTTGGATTTACGGTTACCCATCCAATCATCCAGATTGCATTTGAAGAGGGCCAATGAGGTGCACTGTTTGACATGAAGTGGGAGTCTGATCCAAAGGTGTGGTAACTTTTAGGAGACAAATCTGTCCCTCCAGCAGGTTCTGTTAATGTCACGCACCAGGTTAAGGTCCTTAGAGAGTAAGGTGCGTACCATTTGACTTGTGGACTTGCAGCATTTCTGATAAAGCAGGGTCAGCGATTGCCTTGTATGCAAGGCAGAGATCGCCTCTGCGCAGTCTGTATGAAACAGAATAAGGTGACAGTGATTTCAGACACTCCACATTGGAAAGATTCTGAAGACCTTGAATTTTCATTGTGAAGAATCTTTGTGGTCCCTACAGTTGCTGCAGGTGCTTGGAATAGTACATACCAAAAGAGATGTTGTACTCGATTACTGGCCTGATGAGGGAAGAGTACAGGAAGGTTATAACTTCTTTTGTTCTGAAGGCAATGCCCTTACTTATAAGATGAGCTGTGTAGAATGCCCTTTTTATCACATTGGAGGCATTTTGGTCAATGGTAAGGTTGCTGTCAACACGTGTGCCCAGGTCTCTCACCATTGAGTGCGTACTTAAGGTGTTGCTGTTGCTGTGGTAGTTATCTCCCTTACTGAATGGGATGATGACACATATTTTGCATTGAGTTTAAGGCCATGACTTTGGCACTAATCATTTGTTTGTGCAAGACCTTCTTGTAGGATGTTGACATCATTTGGAGATTCTGTGACTGCTCCCAGTTTGCAGTCATTAGCAAGCTTTGTCAGCCACACACCTGTAGTTTTTGCTTATACTTCAGAGAAATAGATTCCAAACAGTAGAGGTCCCAGGATTGATCCCTATAGAACACCACTGGTTACAAATCTGCTGTTGGAGGTGGATTTCCCTATTTTGACTATATGGGTTCTATCAGTGATCCAGTTATTGACCCATTGAACAATATAAGGGTTGATACTAGCTGGGTGAGTTTGTCAGTGATGCCTAGGTGGGGAATAGTGGCAAATGCCTTGGCTAAATCTAGGTAGGCTGTATGCACAGATTTCCCCACTTCCGGGGCCTTGTTGACTATTTTGAAGAAGTCCACCAGGTTTAACAGGCATGATCTCCTTTTGACAAATAAAAAAATGACAAATTGACTTGAGTAGGGTCAAGTGTCTGGAGATTACATATATCTTTGTTGACAAGGTCCATGATGATTTGCTCCTTGACCTTGCATATAAGGCTAGTCAGGCTAATAGGTGTGTAGTTCTTGGGGTCAATGGAAGCACCACCTTTGTGCAAGGGAATAATGGTGGCCATTTCCCATTCAGCTGGGATGAAGCCAGTGCTTAAATTATGATTGAAAAGAGTACACAATGGTGTTGCTAATTTTTGTTGGAGCCTATGTAGGACACAGCCTGGGATTTTATCAGGTCACATAGATGTCATGTTTTTGGCCTTAGAGAGGGCATTTATGACCTGCTCTTTATTGATATAAAGTAGGGGACAGGTGGTAGGGATGTCATGGGGTACGTATGGCAGGGACAGGGGAGGGAAGTTTTCACAGAACCTGTCAGCCAACAGGTTAGCTATGTCCACAGACTCACTATATGCAGTATCATTAACTATCAGTTTGGCATAAATCTGGGTCTTTGCTTTTAGGTTATGGATGTAACTAAAGAATGCCTTATGGTTGTCTTTAGTTGAGGAAGCTAATTTGGATTCATAATTTGCTTTGGAGGACTTCACAAAAGATCTTATTTGCTTGTTTAAGCTGAGGAAGGAGTGTTTCCAGTTTAGGGCTCACTCTCTCTTACTCTTAGATAGCAATTTTTCCTCTTATTGTAAAGCCTGATAATGGCAGTTGTCCACCAGGCAGGTTTGCTCTTCCTTGAGGAGTTTGTTTTGATCCTATCAGGTACGGCCGAATCAATGCAGTTGTACAGGTGTTTGTATAAAGCATTGGTGTAGAATTCTGCATACTTGCCAGTTCCATCATAGACTGGATTCTAGTCTCCCATACAAACAAAATAATTCACTCTGGCACTATCCCTGACACCTTCAATGACCACCTCCCTGCCTTCATTCATCGCTCAGCTAACTCCACCCAATATCAGCACCATTACATTCAAACTGGTAATTTTAGCAACTTCAACCCCACAATTTTCTCAAACACTTTTAAACAAATTAACTGGCAAATCCTAAACTCTCTCCCCCCCCGACAATGCTGTAGAACATTTTAACTCTATATTCCTAAATACTCTAAACTCCCTAGCCCCTCTAAGAAACAAACAAATCAAAGCCAATTCTGCTCCTTGGCTAACCAAAGAAACTAAACAAATCATGTGTCACAGAGACAAATCCTGGACTGTCAGAAAAATAAACTGTCTTTTGCCTTGCTCCAATACTCCCAACTCTGCAACCAAGCAAAAAAACTAATCACCTTGGACAAAACAAACTACTATAATAAACTTCAGTCCAACAATAAGAACCCAAAACAATTCTGGAAATCAGTTAACTCCCTTCTCCATCCAGGGTCCAGGAATAATCCCTGCCCTGACCCTAGTTTAACTGACATGGAGCTGAGCTCTCACTTCAACACTTTCTTTACAGAATCCACCATAGCTAAGCTAACCAAAACATTCCCAAACAATAATCCACCCAACTCCCTTTCCTCAACACCCAACAACCCTAATAACTGCCCCTTTAATTTCCAGCTCAAACCAGTTTCAACCATTTTTATAAAAAGGCTTTTATCCAAACTAAAGCCATGCTGTAATGCCCCTGGCAACATACCCTCCTCCTTCCTCAAATGCGCAGCCGAAGGTATTGCTCTCCCAATTAGTATCCTGATTAACAGATCCTTAAAAGAGTCGTATGTACCCAAACTTTGGCGTTCAGCCTACATTCTACCTCTTCACAAAGGAGGCAAAAACACCACTATTTCTAACTTCCGCCCCATTGCCCTACTCTCTCCAATATCTAAAATTCTTGAAAAATGTGTCCACCACCAACTTTTGCCTTTCTTAACTCAGCATCACCTTCTAACACCCACCCAACATGGCTTCTGCCCTGGCCACAGCACCATAACTGCCTTACTATCCTTCCTAGAAACAGTCACTCGAGCCCGAGATTCTGGACTTCTAGTATCCACAGTTCTGCTAGATCTATCTAAAGCCTTTGACACCATCTCCCATACACACCTTCTCTTTCATCTTGCCAACCTTAATCTCTCCCCTAATACTCTATCCTGGTTCTCCAGTTACCTATCAGACAGATCTCAAGCTGTCAGATGGAACAATTCTACCTCTTCCTTCTTGCCTACACCTACCGGCGTTCCTCAGGGGTCCATCCTCGGACCCATGCTTTTCAACATCTTTATAAATAACCTTCACACTGTCATCCCTGACACTACAGTCATCCAATACGCTGATGACTCTACCTTAGTTTGTACTGCCTGTAATGCTCCTGAACTAGACTAAAACGCAAATAGCTTTTTCCACTACAGAGAACTGGATGCACCAAAACCATCTCTCCCTCAACTCTCATAAATCTAAAATACTAACCCCCTCCACCAGGGTTTCCTCCTTTGACAAAAATGCTTTCAAAGTCCTAAGCCAATCCAACACTGCTATAGAAGTGGTCCCTTCTGCTAAACTCCTCGGCATTACCATAGACGAACACCTCAAATTCGATCTCCACATACAACAAAACATAAAGAAAACCCACCAAAAGTTAGGTAAGCTCTACAGGAATAACCGATTTCTTTCCAACTCCTCTAGGCACACCTTGGCAATTACCTACCTTCTACCCTCTCTACTATATGGAGCCCCTCTTCTAACCAATCTGTCTGCTTCCAACACCTCAAAACTTGAAATTTGCTATAATAAGATCTCTAAATTTGCCACTAAATCCAAAACCTCAACTCACCACTGCCAATCTCTGAATTGGCTAGCACTCCCTAACCACCTAGACTATCTCCAACTAACCTCCGCTCACAAATTAATATTCTACCCAGATACATGCCCAGCCTTAACACACATCCTTCCCCATACATCCCAAACAGATCTCTGAGATCTGAACACCAAAACCTAATCTCCATTCACAAACTCAAATGTCCTGCTGGCCAGCTTCTACTCTCCTTCTCTCTAGGTAAAAAATGGAACTCTCTCCCTCCATCACTTAGGACTATACCTAACTCTGAATCCTTCAAGATCCAACTTTTCTCATACCTGTCATTCAAATGGAAATGTTCCTGCTTTCACCCAATGTAAATTCTAGGAATTTTCCCCACTGAGCTCTCTATACTCCTGCTCCACTCTATCCTCAAGCTTTATTTCTATTCCTCCAAAATAGACTTAGCTGACTTTCACTTGACTCTAAGTATGTAAATATTGTAAATATCTGTATTGCCATCGGAAAAAAAACTGTATTGCACTGTCATATGATGTACATTTATGCATTTTGCATTTCCTAACTGAATGAATTTTACTCTTGTATTTTACCTTTAACATTATGTAACCTTTATTGTATTGTATTGCTTATGGAGCTTTTCTTCCTGGGCCTCCACTGAAAATGGGCACTTCTTGGCCCAGTGGACTTCCCCAGTAATCAAACTGAAAATAAATAAATAAAAATCTAAGGGGGCAGTTGTAGTTATCATTAGTTGTTATTGTGACTGGCAGGTGTTCTTACAATGAGTAAGAAAAGCAGAACAGATGCAAATGGCAGATTAGCACATTTCATCTTGGTATACTTGTCCTGCAGTATATTTTCTGCTTCATATCTAAGATAATGGCTTGTGGCTGTATTTGGCTGTGATAGCTGGTAATAAACTGCTGACTGTATTGCAGAACCTAAATAATAGAATCATTTCATACATTTAGCAACATTCTTATGAAAGAGGTAGAACACCTTTTTCGTTGTTGTTATTATTATTGTTGTTATCATACAAAATTGAGGTATGCACATGTTGTCTTTTAAGACAGAGTTGTATAATTTATGTGAATATATTCTAAGCAACAGTAACTGTTGGCATATTAAGAGTAGCAAATTGTTTCTAAAAAGAAGTGTTGCTGAGATCTTAGCCCCCCCAACACACACACGTACACACATTTTTACTTTACTAGGCACATATTTCAGAATGTATTAACAGCAGAGCAACAGTACCCTTAGCTCAAGCTTTACCAGAAAGGCTCATCCAGACTCTGCTACACTTTGCTGTGAAGGAAAGGTTAGATGTTATGTGATCCTATCTCGCCTACATTCTGAATGATGGGTTCGGAGCCGATCCCTCGGCTCCGACTCGGCACGCTTATGCCAAAGAGCGAAGTCTCTTATTGGCTGAGCTTACTATATCCCAGGATGCACCACCATCAGTCCCCCAGATCTCGTTTGCCGCTTAACTGCAAGGACGTGGTCTCGAGCTGGCTGGGCTGAGTAGCTTTTATTAACTACTTTTCTGTCAGTTTTTGTGCTTGTATTTCACAAAGCCGTTTTAACGGCTATTGCTGCCTATTGCTGCCTGTTGTGTACGATTCAGTAGTGAAATTTCTTGTGTGTGATTGGGTAGAGTTTGTTTCGGCCCCCCTTTCAATCCAGGGCCTTTTCGGTCAAACTGTATAACTGAACTTTTTAGTGTTTTAAAGTTCCCGTTATTACACCTAAGGTTGTGTTTTACACAGTTTCTGTAAGCCTCGGTTTTTGTCATGATTCTACAGTTGTTAAATTACCTGTCAAAAATTGTTTAACATTATGTCTCAAGCCCCTAGGCCTTCGGGCTTTAAAAAATGTACTAAATGTGCTTTTAAGATGTCTGTTACTGATGACCATCTACTTTGTGTTTATTGTTTAGGGCAAAGCACTTGCAGGAGTCATGCAGCGTATGTCACGCTTTTTCCTCTAGGGTCCTCCAGGAGAGGAAAAATAAATTAATTCTTAAAGGGTTGATTAAACCCTCTTTGAAGAAGCCTTGTCTTCTGCTCCGACTCCTGCCAAAAGAAAAGGGCTTGCTCCGACCAGTCCGTCGGATCCGACTGCCAAGAGACCTAGGCAGGCCTCTCCTTCTCCAAAGACTTGGAGCCGAGGTCGAACGGTCTGCCTCGATGCCTCCAGTATCGACTCCTCGGGCCGGAGCCGATGGCTGGGGCATCGAGGCGGGTCACCTTCGGCTCCACTGCTCGGAGCCGACAAAGTCGCCCGCTCAGACACTTCCTCCTCGGCGCAAGTCTACCTCGGCACCGATGGAATCTGGTGTGTGTTTCCTCGGCGCCGATTCTCATCGAGTCGCCTCGAGCCGGTCCCCTAGTCCCTTGGGGCCGAGGAGAGGTCTTCGAACCCGTTCTGTTTCCTCTCGGTCTTGAGAATGTCGGATTCTGATATAGACAGGGTGCTCCAAAGACTTTTCCAGTCCCCAGTCTTCCAAAATTTGTTTCGCTCCGACCCAGTTGGCTTCGGGAGCCGATGGCCATGACCAACCCCATTGCTATTCCTCCTCCGACTGCTTCGCTCCGTGGAGCAGGTGCTCTTGGAGCCGGTGGAGATCTCAGGGTCGGCTCCGACCCTTACTCCAACCCGGCCTCGGGTCCGAGTTTGGTACGGACTTCTTCGGCTGGACCCGAGGGTGATGTTTCGGGACCGATGCTTTCGGTTCCGAGCCTCCCCTCGGTGCTTCGCTGCGGGACTTCCGTACTATCATGGCCCGGAGACTGGACGCTCCCAGGATTCTGGAGGTCCGGCTTTCAGAGCCATGAGGAGTGCCTTGGCCAAATCCTCTTCGCCATCTCTCCGGTTTTACCAGCACCTTCCTGGGCGTGGAGACTGGGTCTTTGGCAGTTCCCTGTCCGTAGCCAGCGGAGCCCTGAGGCCTGAGGTTACCCCAGTGGGGTTCCTCTTCCTGAGGGTTCTTCGAGTCATCTCCAGAGGAACCCCCAAGGAAGAGATCGCAAGAGGAAGCACGTGGACTCCCCGAGTCTATCACATCGGACACGGATATGGATGATGCAGAGGGGTCCCTAAGTCGTCCTCGGATGATGTCTCCTTTGCAGACATCTTAGAGATCCTCAAACAACGAGGCGGCTGGATGTCCAAACCCCCTCTGCGGACGAATCAGTGCTCCTCAAGGCCTTTGGGGCTCAGCCCTCCGCCTCCTGGGTATCTCCGCCTTCGACGAGCTTCTGGATTTAGTTTGTCGAAGCGGGAACACCCGGATACTGTGGAACCAGTCCCTTCTCGTCCAAACAAATTCTTATCTGCTCCCCGAGAAGGAGTTCCTTACTAAAGGCGTGGCTGTAGATGCCATGGTGGTGGCATCTGCTACACAGCAGGACGTGGCAGAGGCTTCAACGTCCATCCATCCTCCTAATAAGGAGTCTAGGAGTATGGATAGGTACGGAAGCGCACCCTGACTTCAGCGGCCTTTACCTTAAGGTCTCTGAATTATTTGGCACATTTTACCAGGCTTCAGAGGGATCTGGTCAAGGAGTTGTCAGACTCCTCTCGGGTAACCTACCTGAGCAGCTAGCCCAGTCCGTTAGCTCTCAGTTGGCTATCCTTACGTCAATTGCTAACTCGTCCATGAGGCTCATATCCTATGCGGCCGAAGGCGGGTAGAGCGGCAGGCACAGGCGTGGCTCTCGTGACAGGCCTGGCTCCGCTTGTGTCAGTTTCGGAGGCCTTCAAGTCTTCCTTCGCCGACGCTCCCTTTGATGGGTCCTCATTGTTTGGACCCAAGGTGAAAGACACCCTTACCCGCTGTGAGCAAGAGGGAAAACGTTATCTGCCGTAGGGGCCGTTATTCCACTCCCTTCGGCCTTACCCCAAGGCCAAAGGAGGGGAAAATGTGGTTCGAAAATCTCGCAAGTTTTTCTCCCAACAGCAGGAAGATTCCCCGCCCAGAGGCAGAGGGGGAAATTTTTCAGGGAGACGCCGTCCCAGAGGCGGCAGAGGCCCGCAATTCTGGAGACCGAGTCCTTTCGTGGCTCTTCAGCCTCCCACACGACATGAGGATTGCCCGGCTGTGCTGCTCGAGCCAGTCGGGTGTCGTTGCCAAGCACCTAAAAGCCTGGGAGTCAATCACTCAGGACAGATGGGTGCTTCGATAATTGCCGGAGGTTACACCATCCCATTCAAATACTCACCCTCCGTCCAAGAGAATCCCGGGCCCACCACCCAGTCAAAAGGAAATAGCAGCCCCAAAAGCTTCAAAACTGCTACAAGAAGGAGTCCTGCAACCGGTGGCCACAGTCCAAATCGGTTCAGGAAATTACTCCAGGTTCTTTTAGTGCCAAAAAAGACAGGGGACCTGAGACCAATATTGGATCTCAGCAGACTGAACCTATCCGTTACGAAATCCAAATTCCGAATGGTCACGTTGCAATCCATTCTCCCGTTGTTGGAGAAGGATGTTTGGATGTGCTCCATAGACCTCAAGGACGCCTATTATCACATACCGATACATCAGGCCCAGAAGGTATCTGCGCTTCAGCCTGGGAGCCAGTCATTACCAATTTTGTGCTCTGCCCTTTGGTCTCACCACAGCCCCCAGGGTGTTCACCAAGTGTTTGGCAGTAGTGACGGCTCACCTGAGGAGCCTTGGATTCCAAGTGTTGTCTTATCTCGACGACTGGCTCCTGACTGCCACCACCAGGCATCTACTTATGGACAACCTCAAAGCCACCATCTCCCTGGGTGTTTCCCTGGGGATTACATTCAATTGGTCAAAGTCTGTCTTGCTGCCCTCTCAGCGCAAAGTTTATAGGAGCAGAGATAGACTCAAGATTGATGCGTGTCTTTCTTCCTGCCGAAAGGATCCGAACCTTACAGGGCCAAGTTCAAGCTCTGATCTCGAGATCCAAAGCCCCAGCCAGGATGGTCCTACAGGTTCTAGGCTCAATGTCTGCCACGGTACTTTTAGTTCCTCTAGCAAGGTTACACATGAGGATTCTTCAGTGGCTCTTATCAACTCAATGGTCCTTTCAAGATCTTCCCTCAATCATCACATCATGATTACGGAAATATGCAAAGGGACCTTCGCTGGTGGCTTCAGACATCCAACTTGGATCAGGGAAAACCCTTTGTTCTCCCCCCTCCAGTGGTTACCCTGACGACAGATGCCTCCCAGATAGGGTGGGGGCATTGTCTGGGCAGGCTAGTTCAGGGCTCCTGGCTTCCTAAGCTCTTCTCCACATCAACGTGTTGGAGATGAGGGCTGTACTTCTATCCCTACAGGCCTTACACAAGTTCCTTCCTCAGGGCATCATCGCCATCCACACAGACAACATGTCGGTGGTTTGGTATCTGAACAAACAAGGAGGGACCAGATCGTATCCCCTTTGCAGAGAGGCCATGAGAGTGTGGGAATGGGCTGTAGCTACCAACCGCTTCTTGGTAGCGACCCACATCCCGGAAAGTCAAATGTATTGGCGGACAAATTAAGCAGGACAATTCTCTCTCCTCACGAATGGTCTCTAAACACAGTAGCAGCCCAGGTTTTCAAGAGATGGGGGCCGTGCTGCGACCTATTTGCGACTCCACAAAACACCAAGTGCCAAAGGTTCTTCTCCTTGATTCCACATCAGGAAGTACCGGCCATGGATGCTCTAGCACAACCCTGGCCAACAGGGTTGCTTTATGCTTTCCTCCAATTCCACTCCTTCCCAAAGTCATTCAAAAGCTTCTCAGCTAAGGTCTTCAATGATTCTGATTGCCCCATACTGGCCTCGTCAGATATGGTTTCCTTACCTGAAAAAGCATGCAGTGGACGATCCGTGGACCTTAGACCTGATCCCGGATTTGCTAATCCATCAGTCGGGACATTGGCATCAGTCCCTTCAATCTCTGAAATTGACAGCTTGGCTCCTCCACTTCCGACCTTAGTTAGAAGTCACACACTAGACCCGGAAGTTGTTCACATTTTGTCTTGACCCACAAACCCACCACTAACAAATTGTACCTCAGTAAGTGGAAGAGGTTTGCTATCTGGGCTCAACTCAAGGGCTTAGACCCTATCACTGCTCCTGTCCCAGAGGTTTTGAAATTCTTAACATCCCTATTTAATCAGGGATCTTCTGTCTCAACTATTAAAGTTCAACTAGCTGCTATCTCTAAATTCCATGAATCCACGGATCCTCCTTTGATGAGCAGCAGGCTATGCAAAACATTCATTAAAGGTGCGAGTCTGTTAAGACCACCAGTTCTTCATCCTGCACCTCCGTGGGATCTTGATTTAGTGCTTGGCATTAACATCTCCCCTTTGAACCGGCTGCTACATGAATTAAAATATCTGTCATGGAAAACGGCATTCTTAGTGGCTATTACTGCAAGAAGAGTCTCAGAGCTTCAAGCCCTGTCTATTAAACCACCATATCTGATTTTCCACAAAGATAGAGTATCTCTTAGGCCTAATCCATCCTTTGTCCCAAAGGTCTGCTCTAGTTTCTGTCTTCAACAATCTCTAGAACTACCAGTTTTCTTTCCAAAATTCTCTAATGAAGCAGAATACACTCTCCATAAATTGGATGTTCACAGGCAATTACGCTTCTATTTAGACAGGACTCAGCAACTTCGTAAGTCAGACCAGTTGTTTGTGTCCTTCTCAGATAATAAATTGGGCCAAACCATCACAAAAGCTACAATCTCAAAATGGATCAGAGATTGCATAACTCAGGCCTATTCTTCTTCAAATAAGCAACTTGCATCATCTATCAAAGCTCATTCTACCAGAGCTATGGCTACTTCTATAGCTTTTCATTCCAAGCTCGCTATTTGAAATTTGTGCTGCGGCTACTTGGTCCAACCCGCACACTTTCATTTCCCACTACAAATTGGATGTGGCATCTAAAGGACGAGCTTCATTTGGTTCCACGGTACTCAGGAGTGTTTTCCAGTGAGCCACCCAGGATTCAGGTGCTAGGGACGCTGTCCCATCATTCAGAATGTAGGCGAGATAGGATCACATAACATCTTTTAGTTATGTACTCACCATAACTTCAGATGTTTGGGATCCATCTCGCCTACATTCCTGATACCCACCCTCCTTCCCCCTGCCTTGCAGATCAGAAGAGATAGAACGGTTTTGAGCTCCACTGTTTTTATCTTGTTTCATCTGACGATGTTATATAAGCAGGGTATGCATGTGTGCATGTATGCGGACAAACTAGATCTGGGGGACTGATGGTGGTGCATCCTGGGATATAGTAAGCTCAGCCAATAAGAGACTTCTCTTTGGCATAAGCGTGCGGAGCCGAGGGATCGGCTCCGAACCCATCATTCAGAATGTAGGCGTGATGGATCCCAAACATCTGAAGTTATGGTGAGTACATAACTAAAAGTTTGCTGTTATTTTTTTGTATTTCTGTATTGCCTTTCTATATTTTGAATACTGTAGTTTGTTTTCTTTATCTTGTGTTTTGCTTGCATTCTGTTTTAACAGCATATTAAAACTTCAAAAGAGACCACAGCTCTCTCTGTTCTGAGTCAGGCAGAATTTTTTCCCTCCCTCCCACCCATTTAAGTTGTCTTGTTAAATACCACTGTCTTTCTAGTTGCCCGCCTCTTATGTTAATCTGACCATATATCTCATTTCTCTCTACTTTCACTGGCTTATGTGAGTAATCACAAAACCATCACTTTTGAAATCCTACCCCTTCAATTATTTAAATTTATTGGCCATCCTACAATATTTCATAGTACCAAAATACAAAAGTAACCACCCCTTTCAGTCCATCTTGCTGTTTTAAAAATAGTAACTCTCCACTAAACCTTAACTTTTTAAACAGGTAAAACTCAAGTTACCTACTTTCATATCTAACTTCTCTAGTGCACACTGCAGAGTGCATTCTTTTCAATCTTACCTTTAAGCATCCCTGTTACTAGCACTTTCTCTAATACCTAAAAGATCATCTCTACTTGACTCCAAGTAGACTTTTCTCTATCTGTTAAACCTAGCACTTGCTCCTACAGTACTTATTACCTTGATACGGCACTCTTATAGATAGCACCCCAAAAGGCAAACCCCATTTCTCGGTCACCCACATCCCCCGGAATCTCTTTTAAAGTTTTTTTGTCTAGTCCTTCTAGCATGTCGAGGGATCAGTTGCTAGTGTCCTCTCCTACTCAGCTGGTGAACCTGGGAATATTGAGGCAATGTTATAATTGCCTCATGTACACAGACAACCCTCTCCTCCTCCCACAAAACACAAATACATGCGAGAGATGCAACTATACGGCCAAACTGGAGGCTGAGCTCTCTCAACATAGGACTGGCAAGACCAGTCAGGAGGAGAAGGTTATCACACACACTATAGGCCCAGTCTCACATAGTACCATCACAACCTCAAATCATACACATAAACACACAAAGACATACTCGGCGGCTCTGATCAAAAATCTACCAAAACAGCAGAGGCCACCAAAGCAGACACCCAAACAACCACCACCTCAGAACACAACACCTGCAACACATAGACCTCACAGTCAGAGTGTCAAACAGTCACAGCCCTTAAGGCCAAACACAATGCCAGTCACATTGGTGACTCCATAGTCAGACACACTGACGTCCCGCTCACCAGACTGAGTAAGGAGAAGGTCACAGTAAGCTGCCTGTCGGGCTAGAATCCACCACAAGGCAAGCACTCAGGTCTCTCAACAGCAGGTACAAATATGACTCAGTCATTGTCCACGCTGGTGTAAACGACCTGAGACGTACCTCCTTGGACTACATGAAAAGAGACATTGAGGAGCTCTCTGATTATGTAGCCCAGGCAGGTATGACCCTGACCTTGAGCAGTATCCTACCTTCACCAAGAATGATGCCACAATACAGAGATAAGATGATCAGCTTTAACAATTGGCTTAAACTCTGGTGTCATTCAAAGGGGATCCAATGTCTGTCTGCCTGGGATGACATGCTGGACAAGCCACGCTGCTTCAAGGACGGCTTGCAACTGTCACCCTGGGATTCGGATATTGGCAAAGGCTCTTGCCACCCCATAGTGCCTTTTTAGGCAAGGCTCAAATTCTAAACCTAACACCCTAGAACACAAAAAAGGAAAAAACTAAGGGTAATGCTGCTCAATGCCAGAAGTCTAAATCTCAAAATGCACGCACTCGAGGCCCTTCTCAGTATGGAGAACATCGATGTCTGTGCAGTGACAGAAACCTGGTTCAAGGCTCCTGAGAGCACCCCAGCACTATCAGGTTTTACCTCTTATCATGCGTTCGCCCCAAAATCCGGACAATACCAAGAAAGGAGGGGGTATCCATATTCATCAAAGACACCCACACCTCAAGACTGGTGGCAACGCGATGCATCGGAGACCATCCAGGTGCAATTAACCATAGGCAAGACTGCTCTGCAAATTGTAGCATGTTACAGGCCACCCTCACAAACTCAGGAACTTCACATGGCCTTCCTGAAAACACTAGAGGGGATAAATGTATCACCAAACACCATCATACTAGGTGACTTCAATTACCCTAATATAGACTGGGAACACTACTCAAGCCCAAACACCCTAGCCCAAAAGTTCCTGGAATTCATAAACTCAAATGCCATGGAACAACTAGTCACCATCCCCACAAGAGGAGAAACATACTTGATCTCATCATCACTAACATGGGAGCACAATGTTCAACACCGAGTATACCCTCACTGGTGAGATCAGATCACAAACTAATCTCACTGGAGGTCCTCATCCCACCCACACCTGAAATAAAAAGACCACAGTAAAGAACTTCTCGAAGCCGACTTCACACTTCTAAAGACTAGTGTGGTCTCCTTTAAGGCCCCGAGGCCGGAAAACAGTACTCAAGCCGCTGAATCACTTACAAATGCCTTCTACCAGCACCTGCAGGACTGCATGGATAAGGCAATCCCAAGCAAAACAAAGACTCTTTGTACCAAAGGCAAGCGTCCAGTCTGGTGGACCCCAGCCATAAACAAACTCTACAACAAAGGAGGAAGCTACTACAAGATAGAGCAAAATCCTTAAAAGGTAAGACACCCTTGATCACTATAAGTAAAAACTAAGAGCTCTCATAAAATCATCCAAAGCAAATTTTGAGAGAAAAATAGCTAAAGACTCAAAAGACAATCATAAGGCCTTCTTTAGCTATGTTAGAAACCTGGGAGGAAACTCCCAGATATGCTCAGAACTAGTTCAAAATGATGTGAAGATTACTGATCCTACAGACATTGCCAACATACTGGCTGACAGGTTCAGTGCAAACTTCTCCCCTCCCCAAAAGGAGAGATATCTATACCAGCGATTGCAGCCCCCAAACATCTCCAACGCCCAAGTGAGAACTGCTCTCTCCAAAGCAAAAACACAGCATCCATGGGACCTGATGGTGTCCCGGCTGTGTGCACCACGAACTCAACGAGGAATTAAACCCACAGCTAGGACAGCCGTTTAATCATAGGCTTACCTCTGGATACTCCAGGAGTGGCGCACTGCAACTGTGGTCCCACTTCACAAAGGCAGTGCCTCCACCGACCCTGGAAATTACCGCCCATTAGCTTGACAAGCCTTATCTGCAAAGGGATGGAGAGGATCATAATGGACCTCATAAATAAAGACATAGGGAATTTGCAGACGTTGGATCCATCCCAGTTTGGCTTTGTCAAAGGCAGATCATGCCTTCTAAACTTGGTTGACTTTTTGAAACAGTCACCAAAGCCATTGATGAGGGAAAGGCAGTCCATACAGCCTACCTCGATCTGGCGAGGCCTTGATACAATACCCCACTCGGGTATCATTGAAAAACTCATCAGCTTAAATGTTAACCCATACATCACAAGATGGGTTGCAAACTGGCTGAGTGACAGAACCCACAGGGTCAGAGTTGCTGGCGCCATGTCAGACTTAAAGCCTGTCACAAGTGGTGTACCACAGGGCTCAGTCCTGGGCCCACTCTTGTTTGGCATCTACTTTTCCGAAGTACAAGCAAACACAGGAGGGTTATGGCTGACAAAGTTTGCAGATGACTGCAAACTGGCCATAGTAGAAAACACATCTGACACAGATATCCTTCAGAAGGGTCCCACAGAAACAGATAACTGGTGCCAGAGCCATGGCCTAAAGTTAAATGCCAAAAAATGCATAGTCATACCCTTCGGGAAAAACAAGGTTACCCCTAGCTACCAAATAGGTGGCAATCCACTGAGCACAGAAGAAGTTATCAGGGACCTGGGGACCCAGGTTGATAGTAGTCTGTCATTCGACACCCATGTAGCTAAAGTAGTTAGGAAGACCTTCTACATTGCCCACCTTATCATGAAGGGATTCTCATCTAGATCAAGGAGGTCATAGTCTCCCTATACTCATCACTCATCAGACCAATGATTGAGTACAATGCCCCATTCGAATGTATCTGACCCGACACTTGCAGCAGCTGGAGAGGCCACAAAAGTTCCTCACCAAAAGGATAAAGGGTCTCAAACATCTGTCCTATGCTGCCCGACTGAAAGAACTCCAGCTCTATTCAGTCGCCAGCTTGCTCAGAGGTGACCTTTGCCTAACATACAAGGCCATGTTAAACCCAGATTTGATGAATATGCTTCATCTCAAAAATCTAGATCCGTCAGAGCCACAAGGCGGAGACTTAAACCTCGACACGGCTATTAATAGGGCGTGCTGGAGGGATAGATTCATCACCCAAAGACTCCTATGCTGTGGAATAAAATCCCGGTATATGTGAGGCAGAGCACCTCGCTGGCCTTGTTCAAGAGAAATCTTGACCAATGGATGGGAGATCGCAGATATACCCCAGGGATTACCTCAGTGTCACTGCTCAACAGAGGCACAGCAAAATAATGGGTATAGTTCCCCATACTAAAGGGGTGGCGTAAGCCACAAAACTATGGGCTAGGCTTGTAAATGCCCTCGGGCAGATAGCCTAGTATGAACCTATGAACCTATGAACCTATTTCTGTTTTTAATTCAAGAAGAGTCACTTATATCAAGAGTCATTCTTGATGTCTATCTGTTAAATTTCTATACCTGGACTGACATCCTTAACTTTTCTTCCACCCATGGATAAGGAAGCTTAGTGCAGCTTTTAGTATTTTTCAGCAATCTGATGTGTGTTTTGAAAGGTTAAATTGTATTTTTTATTAATCACATACACCATGCCTGTAGAATGAGATGTCTGAGCATAAGGTGGAAGTTTAAAAAATTTAAAAGCAGGATACTGCAGGTTGGGGAGGGGGGTTACCAGGGAGTTTCAGTATTAGTATATGTCTTATCTCTGTGATGCATGGACCTCTGACTCAGAATTGCATAATTAGGAGGTATGGTGATGAAGCCTTTCCACAGAGGGGTGATGTACCAAAGATTCTAGTTGACTGTTGTAGGTAGTAGCAGTTAATTCTATTAATACTTCATTTTTTTCAGGTTTTATTTTCAGACTTATCTAATGTGACATTTAAGCTTTTTCATTTCTCATGCATAAGCCCATTACCTGCTTTTTAAAGATTGAGTCACATGTTGGAGCAGTCTGAGTAAATTACCACAGCTGTAAGGTTTAGAGGGCTGGGCTGCAGCAAATCCTTGAATTAAGTTGCTAATATTCTTGAAGTCATATCCTTCAGCAGTATTGGGTTCATAGGTTGGTACTAGGCTATCGGCCCTAGGGCCTATACAAGCCTAGCCATAACAATTCCCTGGCTATTTCTTCCCACAGTATTTACTTCCCTGGACCCCTGTCTAGCAGGGTGAATGACGTGATCCCCAGGGTGAATTTCCTGTCTCCCATCCAATCATCAAAGTTCCTTTTGACGAGTGCCAAAGAGGCGCTCTGCTTTACATGTATGGGCAGTCTATTCCAGAGTCTGAGGAGTCTCTGGGTCAGGAACCTATCCCTCCAGCATGTTTTGTTCATTGTGATAACAAGGTTTAGATCCCTGGAGTGTGTGTCTCTGAGGGATTGGGATTTCTTTAAGTGTAGCATGTCCAAAAGCTCTGGGTTTGACATGGCCTTGTATGTTAAGCAGAGATTGCTTCTGAGTAGACAATATGTGACAGAGTATAGGTGGAGTTTTTTTTAGATGATCAGCATAAGGCATCTGCTTTAGGCCTGTGATTCCTTTAGTGAGGTATTTCTGCGGCCTTTCCAGTTGTTGCAGATGTCTTGACAGGTACATACCAAACAGGATGTTGTATTCTATAATGGGTCTAATGAGGGATGAGCACAGTGGGGCAATGACCTCCTTTTTTCTAGATGAAAAGCCCTTAGTGATGAGGTGTGCCACATAGAAGGATTTCCTGACTGTTGTGGCAATGTGGTTATCGAAGGTGAGACCACTGTCCACCTGTGTCCCTAAGTCTCTTATCACACTTTAGGTGTTTAGTGTACTGCCACCTATGTGGTAATTCACGGGTACATGTTTTTTCCCAAAGGGGATAACTATACATTTCTTGGCATTGAGCTTGAGCCCATGGCTCTGGCACCAAGCATCTGTTTCTGTAAGGCCCCTTTGTAGAATATCCACATCATTTGGGGATTCAATAATGGCTCCCAGTTTGCAGTCATCTTGAACTTTGTTAGCCAGAGTCCCTTAGTGTTGGCCTGTACTTCAGAGAAGTAGATGACAAACAAGATTGGTACCAGGACTGAACCCTGAGATACTCCACTTGTCACTTGTCTGGAGCTGGATTTGGAGTTGGCTACTTTTACAGTGTGGGTTCTGTCAGTAAGCCAGTTGGCAATCCATCGAGTGATGTAGGGATTAATGCCCAGCTTAGTAAGTTTATCTATGATTCCAGAGTGGGATATGGTGTTGAAGGCCTTGGCGAGGTCCAGATAGGCTGTGTGGACCACCTTACCCTTGTCCATGGCTCTGAAGACTGATTTGAAGAAGTCAATCAGGTTCAGGAGACAAGATTGGCCCTTCACAAACCCAAACTGTGTGGGGTCCAGTGTTTGAAGGTTGCCAATGTCTTTGTTTATAAGTTCCATGATAATACGTTCCATGGCCTTGCAGATCAGGCTCGTCAGACTGATGGGGCATTAGTTCCCAGGATCTAGGATCCAAGGTGGATCCTTCTTTGTGGAGTGAGATAACTGTAGCTGTGCACCACTCAGTGGGCATGAAGCCTGAGGTGAGGTTATGATTAAACATGACACTTAGGTGAGGTGCCAGTTCATTTTGTAGTTCATGTAGTACACAGCCTGGGATCTCATCTAGTCCCATGGATGCTGTATTCTTTGCTTTGGAGAGTGCATTTTTTACTTGTATGGCCATTATTACCGGAATTTGGCAATCTTTCAGTATTGAGATCGGCCCTTTAGAGGGTGAGAGGGAGGTGAAGTTTGCATTGAATCGATCTGCTAGGATATTGGCAATATCCTTGGGATCAGTATATTTAATGCCATTCTGTTGTAGCTCAGAGCAAATCTGAGCATTGCCATTTAGATTCTTGACATAACTATAGAATGCCTTGCGGTTGTCTTTGGAATCTTTGGCAATTTTATTAACTAGCTTTGGAGGATTTTATGAGCAATCTCAGCTTTTTACTGAGGCTGGTAAGGGAGTTTTTTGCATCCTGGGATTTTCCTCTTTTCTGATACAGTTTCTTCCTTTTGTTGTAAAGTTTGTTTATGGCAAGGGACCACCAGATTGGCTTCCTTTTTTGGAGGAGAGCGTCTTGCTTCTATTGGGGATGACACGATTCATGCACGAGTGGATGTGCTCGTACAGTGCCTTAGTGTAGGCTTCAGCAGTCGAACTTTCAGTTCCCATCTGCATGGCAAAAAATGGAGGGAATATGATGAGACAAAGCTTGTTGTTTTTTTTTAAAAACAAGAAACATCTTTGTTAAATTATCGTGTATGACAGTCATACATTTATCTAAATGAAAACAAACCACATTGGCATAATTTTAGTTGCAAACGTTATATATCATAAACCATATTGACATCAGTTTAGTTGCAAATATTATACATCACTTATAATCTACCTGATCATTGTCAAACTTTACATAGCTCATTCAAATCCTGCCTTCTCTGAAGTCTCATTCCTCCCCTTTATGTATTGTTCCCACAATTCCCATTTTTTTCTATGTAATTTATTCCTACCCGATTCTAAATATCCCAATTCCAGTTGTTTAATCTCTGTTACTATATCTGCAACTTCTAGTAAAGTTGGTTTAGACTTAGATTTCCATTTTCTAGTAATTGTCTTTTTGGCAGCCACCATAACTAGACTCAGCAAGGCCTTACTATCTCTAGGCAATTCCGATTCTATATCATAGCTCAAAAAATGCATTTCCTTAGTTACACCAATTTGCTCACCTGGTATGTCTGACAGAGTAGTCTGCAGGGAATCTTTAAAGTCTGCCAATTTGTTACACTCCCAGAAAATATGTTCCCAGTTACCTCTTTCATCCACTACACATCTGCAACATTTGTTGTCTACCTAAGGAAAAATTCTCTGGAGTCCACTTGGGGTATAAAAATACCTATGCAAACACTTCCAAGCAAAGATTCTAAATCTTCTAGGCTTTATTGCATGTTTGGGAGACATACATATATCCCCCATTGTTTATTTGTGAATCACTTATCCAGTTTCTCTTCCCAATCCTTTCTAACCTCCTCTGACTGATTCTTATAGCTATCACGCAATATTTTGTATGCTGTACGAATTGTTCCTTTTTAACAGCAGCGTCTGTTCTAGAGTCCACTAGAGTGCTGGTCTTTCATTTAGGACCCCCATATTTCTTTCTCTTTGATTATACTCTGATATCAGTCCTTTATAGGGAAGACCGTCTCTAACCTGCGGGCCAAATAAATTCATGGTGTGTTCCCATTCTGTTACTTTTCCCCCTCTAGTTATTTGCTCTCAGTGCATTGGTTCCTTTGTCAGTTTTCTCCAATAAATTCCAGCCCCCTCTTGCCTGTTGTCTGTACCCCAATTGCAGTCATCCCTGTTGGCAAAATCTTTGTTGGCTTAGTTCTTAGAATACTTTCTGCTACTTTATAAATATAATATTCTGTATGATTATTGCTATTCTCCTTAAAGATCTGCATCCAGAATCACAGTCTCTCCTTGTTTCTTGAGCTTACCCCTGATGTTCTTCATGTTTCACTGTTGCAATCATCACATTTGGGTTATCTGCTTGCAGTAGCCCTCAGTCAGCTTGATTATCTAAGTCTTGGGTCCTGCGTCAGTTGCTGTCTCATCTTCCATGACGTCAGGTAGGGGTATAAAGCATGCAGCCAATGCCATTACATCAGTCTTTCTTGCCATGCGGTACCCGAAGCAGAAGCAGTTCGCAAGTGCCGGTCAACCGACTCCTGAAATTTTTGTTTTCGAGTTTGAGAACCGAAGTCTTCAATTAAAGCTAAGTACCCCATTGGGGAAACTTTTTCTTGCTGTATGATGTCAGTAAAAGTCAATAATTTTATTTCTTGTGGAAAGCAAATACCTCATAAAGATTTTCATTTGTACTGTATTCCTTGCCTAAGCCCTGACCACGACATACCTCGCTGTCGGTTTTGTGCCTTATTTAAAGAATGAACTATTTGTCGTCAGTATATTTTCGCTTCTAAATATTTTGGTACTCGGTTCAGTTATCCAGATATGTCTTCAGTAAGCCACCTGACTACCAACATTCTGAAAAAACGCAAAGATAAAGTCAGAGACAGGCTGCCTAGGTCCAAAGCTGCCTATGACTCTTCTCCTAAGCTAGTCACCAGTTCGCCAGTACTCAGTGAAGTGCTTTCGCAGCTTCTAATACCCACTACTTCAGATTCGCAGGCCTCTACTGAGACCCATTCGGATTCTGGTATGCCCCGAGATGCTTCAACTGTGGAACCTGCAGATGTCTCTATCTTAGATGGGTCTGGATTCACTGTGCAGGCACCAGCTTCTGAGGGTGTATTCAGGCCTACTGACTTGCATATTAAACCGACATTATCTTTTTCTTTGAGGCCTAAAACTCAAACCATGCCTAGGAAACTGACGTACAGACCGCATGGTCAGGCCTCTATGCCTAAAAAACAAATGATAAGAATGGCTGAAGACCTTATTACTTTAATCAGGGGAAGCTAACGTCCCCTCCCCCTCTAAGAGACCTCGGACTGAATTTTCTTATGATACTTCTGACCAGGATTCTGAAATTTCTGTCTCCTCTGATGACCAGGATTTACCCTTATCCACCTATGAGGATTCTGATGCAGAGGACTCTATTCCCTTTGCTTCTCCCCCAGAGGATTTTTCTTTTAGTGAAACCTTGCATACTCTTAGGGAGCATTTTCACTGGGAAAGCCAGGATTGCTCTGATTCTAAAAAGAGGCTTAGAGATTTCTTACTCCTGCCCCAACACAGGCCTTTAACTATCCCTCCTGTGTTGGACATTGTTGCCGATGCCTTTTCGGAATCTAGCTTGGCCCCAGACTCTTTACCTCCTGCTCCCAGAAAACCTGGTAGATATTACAGGGTTCCTGATTCTCACAAGTTCCTTTTTAAAAAATCCTACTGCGGATCCTGAGACCATTTCACAGGGACCCAAGAGCATTAAGGCTACTTCTGCCAAAAGTCCTACCCCCTCTGATAGAGATTCCAGGGCCCTGGATAGATGGGGTAAGAAGGTACACACCTCTGCAACCTTGTCCGTCAGGGCCTTAAATTGCCAGTTTCATATGTTAAAATATTAGCAGCATATTCAACAGTTTATTGCACACAAGTCCTTAGTGCCGAGGTGCTAGGGACTTGTGTGCAATAAACTGTTGGTGTTGGATCCGTGGTCGTTGTTTTTGGAAATATTTTGCTTCTCTGCTGGTAGTTCGTTATTAGCAGCATATTATTGGATTGCTCAAACAGAAAATGATGTTGATTCCTGATTGTGCTGAAAATAAGGATTTACAGGATTTAATGCATTCTGCTGAACTGGTTGGAAAACATACTTTGCAATGTGGTTTTGATTCACTAGAGGCATCTTGCAGGGCTGCTGTCACCGGGTCTTTACTTAGGAGGCATGCTTGGCTTAAGGAGCAATCTTTGCCAGATCAAGTTAAAACTAAGTTACTGGATGCTCCCTTAAATCAGGACCACCTGTTTGTCAACAAAGCAGAAGAAGTTCTTAAAAAGATGGAGGAAAAAGCTAAATCTATGCAAACTGTTAAAAGATTTCTTACAAGTGCAGCCTCCAAGATTTAGTAGGCATTGGCCCTCAAGAAATTGGTCCTTTCCTGCCTCTTCCAGGCCTTCTCAGTTCAATCCCAGAGCCAGCAGAACAACCAGGCTTCAGTCCCAGGGTATGCACAGGACTAAGCAGTAGTAAGACTCCCCCATATAGTAAGCTGTCTCAATGA
>NC_056738.1:400995182-401037682 GCF_019279795.1 Protopterus annectens
CATGGATTTTCCATCACACCAACTCAATTTGTTTCTTTCAGTTTATAAGAAGACCTTGCATGCACTGAGTTAAGATGTCTGTATTTATATTTAGCAGTCTCTTTTGGAAAAGCACTTAAGGAAAAATGATAGGCTACCTAGAATATATTGATGGGTGATGACAGCTGTGAGTTTATATGTGCTAGTTGGCTGGATGAATTTTGGGATTCACTGATAAGTCTGCTATCAAGACATATTAGACATAGCAATTGCCTGCTGCAAGATCATGCATCAAAGTTTTAACAAAGGCTTCTGGTTTACTGAGTGAAGAAAGCTTGTCACCATCTGCTTCCTGTACCTTAAAGATTAAGCTAAGAGTGGGTGCTTTGTCTCTTGAAAGGTATAACTGAAGACTTCACTGGATTAAAAGCAAGTGTTTTGGTCTTATAGTATATTGCAGAATGTTTAGATCATTACTTGGCACTAATTGCACAAGATCTGTGCATAGTCACATAATAAAGGACGAATGAGAATTTAAGTTTATAGCAAAGCAAGCCTGGTAACCTGAAAAAAAACTTTCTTCATGGAAAGACAACTGCCATTAGTGTGGATAAGTACTTTGGGGTCTTGTTTTCTAATGATCACAAAGAGGATGATGATACTGTATGTGCTTTACAATCTGAGTTGGGAAAGCAGGAACTGAGTTCTTAGCAAAAACTCTCTGTACTTGTCATTCTGAGAATGCTGTCAAAGTTACAAGTGCCAACAAATGATGTGTCTTAATGACTTTGTGGGACCTTCCTGTTCATGAAAGGTTGAATAGCTCATTGGTATGGGAGGACCCTGGAGTACAACTGTGGCTCCTTTGTAGTGATAGATGTGCCAGTCAGGTGCTTTGGACACCTTACAAAGAAGTCCTCGTTTAACGTCTGTTGGATTTGATCCAAGTAGCCTACTGGAAGGAGGCCTTGGGGTAGATGGAGTGATCATATTTCATGGTTGGCATGGGAAAGCTTGTGAATCCCTAAAATAAGCTGGAATCTTTGGTTGGGAAAAGGGAATTATGCTGTGCATTGTCTACTGCCATTGCAGTGCTCGCAGAAAAAGCAGAAATTGATAGTGAAAAAAGCAAGACAGCCACAGAAATATACTAAAGCTACCACAGAGATACTAGTTTTCACCTTAACATCTTTCATCCTGTCAGTATATATTTGTAGGTTGCAGCATAAAAGTAATTGGAAACAGAATTCTGTTAATATAAACAACAGTAAATTAAATGATTTACAATTAGTTTTAACACTGTATCAAACTAAGTTATCTATTTTATCTAAATCTGCTTTAGTTAAAATTGATACTGATGCTATATGAGATTAATTGTAAACACTGAGAATTTAATAATTTAATTTTGAAAGTATAACAAATATTAGCCAAGGATTATTCAAACTTAGATAAGAACTTTTGGAACATTTTTGCTAAAGAATTTCCTATAGTTTTCACTAATCAAAATATAAATCATCTTCTTTCCTCTATTAAAAATACATCTTGAATCCTTTATTGGAGTATACATACTTGGAAATATTTATTTAGATCATTTATAACTCCTGCTAGACTTGCTAAAATGACAAAAGAAAATCTCTCTGGACTTGCTAAAATGACAAAAGAAAAGTTCTCTGGATGTTGGAGATGTAATAAATTAAATATAATTGGTCACATATGCTTTTTGATTGCCACATGGTTCAGAATTTTGGGGTAAAAATACAAAACTTTTTAAAGCATTATGGAATGATGCATTTATTTTAACAAAATAAATGGTTCTCTTTAATGTTCTAGGAATAGATAAAAAAGAAAAACCTTTTTTATTTAACTTGGACTCTTACTTGCTGTGGCCAGAAAACAATTGCTAGGAACTGGAAATCATCTTCAGAAACAAAATTTGAAGACTTTCTTACTCTTCTAAATGAAGCTGCAATTAAAGAAATTAAAGAAAGGAAAGAAGAATTTACCCAAACAAATTAAAGAATAATCATTGGACGGTCTTGGTCCTTATTGAATAATATTCTTCATCTACTTAATATTTGGACTGTTGTATGATTTTTTGTTTGTATTACTACCTTGCTGGTCTCAGACTTTGTACATATTGTAAATAGTTGTAATTTTATTTGTTCTTTAAATCTACTGTTCACCATATTTCTACATTGCATTATGTTTTAAAGTTTATATTTTTTGCAGTTTTTTTCCCAAAATTTTAATAAAAATATTTCAGGAAACAGAATTCTGTATAACCTGCATTATATTATCCAGTTTTTTTACATTTTTTTCACTAGTTCATCTGGTTACATTATTGTTCTTCGGAGAAATAAGGATCCTGTACTACTGTTTTTTTTTTTTTTTTTTGCTATGTGCCATGTTTTTAAATTTTGAATAACAGGCACAAGTAGGAACAGGTCTGTAGTTCACTGTTCCTGTAGCATATTATTAACCACCTCATTTTAATCTTGCAGTCATGCCTTGTTAGTTTTACAGCTGTTGTTCAGAATGTTACTTTGCTGTAATGGAGCATCCTTTTAGTTCTTGATTATAGCGCAGACTTCCCTGTGTCAGCAAACTGACATAACATTTTAGTGCTCTCAGATGTCCTTCAAGGATGCATCTGCAGTCATCACATATGGGTTGTCCTGCCTCAGGCAGCCCTTCGGTCGGCCGGATTCCAAAGTCTGGGTCCGGCGTCGGCTGATGTCGCACTTTCCCCGACGTCAGAGCGCCTGGGGTATAAAAGCATCAGCCGACGCCATCTTCCTCAGTCTTTCTTGCCGTGTGGTGCCCAAAGCAGAAGCAGTTTGCAAGTGCCGGTCGGCCAGCTCCTGTAATTCAGCTACCGAAGACTTCAAAAAGCTAAGTACCCCGTTGGGGACTCTTTCTTGCCTCAGCCGATGTCAGATAAAGTTAATAATTGTTTAACTTGTGGGAAACAAATACCTCATAAGGATTTCCACTCTTACTGCCTCCCCTGCCTAGGCCCAGACCACGACGTCTCGGCCTGTTCAGCCTGTGCTTCCTTCAACCGACGCACTCTTAGACGTCGGGCGGAGTTTGCAGAGGAATTTTTTGGGGCTAGTTTTTCGTATAAGATGCCGTCGGAGACTCCGACTTCACATTTAATTAAGAAACGGAAGGATAAGGACTGACACACGTGGGCAGCGGTTTCAGCTGAAACCACGGCCAGGCCTACCGCGAGTGTCTCGGTCTCGGCTGAAACAGAGTCCTTGGTACTTCCAATTACCGAAACCGCTCAACCGACTACCTCAGTCCCGGAGGCCCCGGCTGAGTCGGTTATTGAATTTCCAACAGAAACTGGTGTCCTGGAACCTTCCGACACCATTCCTTTAGACAAATCTACACCAGCACGTGGTGCAGCCAGGCCTCCTGCATCCATGTCCATTAAGGCTTTCTCCAGGGCTAAAGCTGCTAAACTCTCAAAAGCTTTGCCTCCCAAGGTTATTCCTCAGGGACCCTCTACTGGTTCACAGATTCTAAGCTTAGCAGAGGATCTTATCTCCTTAATTAGGGGCTCTCAACCTCATCCGGACAGGGGCTCTCAACCTCCTCCAGACAAAAGGCCCAGGGTTGAGCCCTCTGATCCCCACTCCTCAGATGAGGCCTCTGATGGCTCTACTCTCTCGGACCACCAGGAGGAGGTTTTTCGCCTACGAGGATTCTGATGCAGAGGAATCTATTCCCTCGGCCTCCCCTCCTGAAGAGCTTTCCTTTGGGGAGACACAACACACTATGAGAGAGCATTTCCAATGGCAGGGCCAGGAATTCTCTGATTCCAGGAAAAGATTAAGGACCTTTTTACATTTGCCTCATCATAGACCTTTAGCTATTCCTCCTGTTTTGAATGTCATTGATGATGTGTACTCTGACTCTAGCACAACCCCTGATTCTCTCCCTCCAGCTCCTGCTAAACCCGATAGGTACTACATGGTCCCAGACTCACATCTTTGCCTTTACAAGGCCCACTCTGCTGATCCAGAAACTATTTCCCAGGGCCCTAAAGGGGTTGCAGCTGCCACCGCTAAAAATCCTCTCCCCTCTGAAAGGGAGTCCAGAGCTTTAGAGAGATGGGGTAAAAAAGTGTATACTTCTGCTACTCTTTCTATGAAGGCATTAAATTGTCAGTTTCATATGATACAGTACCAAGAGTATTTGTTAGATGAATTGCATAAAAAGCGGTCTTCACCTGACCCCCTAGACCGCAAGTCACTTCAGGATCTGGTACATATCTCACAACAGGTTAGCAACCATTTCTTGCAATGTGGTTATGATGCATTGGAAGCTTCATGTAGGTCAGCTATGACTGGCACAGTCATACGTAGGCATGCTTGGCTGAAGGAACAATCTCTGCCAGACCATGTTAAAGCAAAGCTGCTGGATGCTCCACTGGAAAATCAAAAGTTATTTGGCTCCACGGCTCAGGAGGTCCTAAAGAAATTTGAAGAAAAGGCTAAATCCGTACAAACAGTCAAAGATTTTCTCCAAGTATAACCACCAAGATTCAGCAGGACTTGGCCTTCCAAGAATTGGTCCTTTCCAGACACAGAGAGGTTTCAGAGAGGCAAGAACAGGCATGCCAGAGGTAGAGGGCAAGCTAGAGGCTCCTACAGAGGACGTCAATGGCAACCTCCCAACCAGAGAGGTAATGCAGGACCTTCAACTGCTGCACAAGGACAGGCTCAATGACTTTACTTTGACACCGCCAACCAGGGCTCAATTGGAAGCACCTTTGGGCAGAAAGCTTTCTTTATTCTCAGAAAATTGGCACAGTATTACAAGGGACAAATGGACACTACAAATAATAGACAAAGGATACAGGTTCCATTTCCACACATTATCAAAAAGAAAAGGCATGCCAGACCTGCCACCGAATCAAAGGGCAGAGGCTTTGAAACAAATTTCCAGCCTAATGCAAATGAAAGCTATAGAAAAGGTTCCTCTCTCAGAACAAGGCCAAGGATTTTATTCCAGACTATTCCTTGTTCCAAGAAAAGAAAACAATGGAGGCCTATTCTCGACTTGTCCGCACTGAATACTTCTCTCATTGTGCCAAAGTTCAAAATGCTGACTCTACAGCAGCTCCTTCCCATGCTGGGCAAGGGGTCTTGGCTGGTAACTCTAGACCTCAAGGAGGCATACCTGCATGTCCCTATCAGACAAAGTTGCAGAAGACACCTTAGATTTCTTGCAGGGTCAGAGCATTATCAATTCTCAGCATTGCCCTTTGGCTTATCTACTGCACCCAGAGTATTCACGAAATGCCTGGCATCAGTAATGGCACACTGCAGACTTCAGGGGATTCAAATATATCCATATCTGGACAACTGCCTTATACAAGCGGACAGCCAACAAACTTTGGTAAAACACTTGAATTATGCCATCCACCTACTTCAGGCCTTGGGATATACAGTCAACTTTCACAAATCAAGACTTGTTCCATCCCAAAGAATAACTTTTCTGGGTGCAAATCTAGATACAACCACCCAAATGGCCTTCCTCACAGAAGAAAAACAAAGTCAACTACCAGATTACTTCAAAAATCTGACAAGACAAACCCAGCTGACTGCAAGGAAAATCCTGCAGGCCCTGGGTTACATGGCTTCTTGCATCCTTCTGATTCCGCAAGCAAGACTACATATGAGGAAACTACAATGGTACCTAAGGAGTTTATGGACTCAGCACAGTCACAGCCTGGAAACTTTGATACCACTCATTCCATGCCTTCAAAAGGAATTTCTGTGGTGGGCTCAAACAAGCCAGTCAAACAGGGGTCTGCCTTTCAGCAAACCAATAGCCAGCAAAACCATTACAACAGACGCTTCAGACCACGGATGGGGAGCGCACTTGGAGGGCAGATGCATTCAAGGTCTATGGTCACAAAAAGAGCTATGCATGCACATAAACCAAAAGGAAATGTTGGCAGTGATACATGCAGTCGAAGCCTTCAAACCCTTTCTGCATCAAGGCCATCTGCTAATAAGGACAGACAACACCACGATTATGTGGTACATAAACAAGCAAGGAGGCACCCATTCCTATTCTCTTTGCAGGCTGGCAATGAATCTATGGGAACTTTCCTTGAAGCTCAATATATAGCTGCAATCCCAGTTTGTGCCAGGGAAAGACAATATACTGGCGGACAGCTTAAGCAGAAATATCATGGATGCACACGAATGGATGCTGCACCCGGACATCTTTCTACAGCTAACACAATCATGGGGGAGGCCGGACATAGATCTTTTTGCCTCCCCCCACAATCATCAACTGAAGAAATTCTGCTCAAGGACATACCACCCACAAGCATGGAAAGTGGACGCCCTCTCTTTCAGCTGGAGAACTCTAACAGTGTATGCATTTCCACCTCTCCCATTAATGACCAAGGTTTTACTGAAGATCAGGACAGAGCAGCCAAAAGTGATTCTGATAGCTCCGGACTGGCCAAGACAGCACTGGTACCCACTGTTAAAGAGCATGTCACGCACGAAACCATGGCCTCTTCCTCTATGGCCACTTCTACTGACACAGCACAATTACAAAACTCTGCATTCCAACCTGAAAACCTTGCAACTAACAGCCTGGAAAATAACTTGACTCCTCCTCAGGATAAGCTATCCTAGAGAGTGAAAGATATTATTATGGAAGCTCGCTGGCCTTCCACAAGAAAGGCATATTCAGCAAAATGGAAAAGATTTCACATTTGGAACACCACAAAGGGCCTAGATGCGACAGTGATGAACATGGCACATATCCTGGAATACTTGGCAGAAATGTTCCACAATGGTCTGTCTTACTCTTCCATTAAAATTCATGCTTCAGCAATTTCAGCAGAGTACAATACTGATCCACCTGTCTTCTCTCATCCACTCCTAAGACAGTTTCTAAGAGGAATCAAAAACATCAAGCCTCCAAGGAAACCGCCTCCCTTTGAACCAGCAGCATATGCAGAACTACAGTTCCTGTCTTGGAAGACTGCTTTCCTTCTGGCCATAACCTTAGCAAGAAGAGTATCTGAGTTACAGGCCCTTATGGCAGTACAGCCATTTCTTATTTTTCATCAGGACAGAGTTTCATTGAGAACCAATCCTGCATTTATGCCAAAGGTGGTATCCAGGGTTTCATTAAACCAAGCTATTCACTTGCCTACCTTCTTTCCAAATCCACAAAACAAAGGGGAGAAACTTCTGCACACCCTGGGCATACACAGACAGTTGCGCTACTACTTGGACAGAACTAAAGGTTACAGAAAAACTGACCAGCTGTTGGTAGCATATGCTGCTGGAACACAAGGAAAAGCAATTTCCAAACAGACAATTTCAAAATGGATAGGGAATTGCATTTGTTTTTGTTACTCCTTTCATGGAAAAACTGTGCCAGCTAATATTAGACCTCATTCCACGAGAGCCACAGCCACCTCCACAGCCTTCTTAAGAGGGGTGGCTACCAAGGACATTTTAGAAGCTGCTACATGGAGCTCCGTGCATACATTTGCCAAGCATTACAATTTACCTTTATATTCCAGATCCAGAGCAGGCTTTGCTACGGCAGTCCTGCAGGGCATTTTAGCTACACCATCCTTTACATAGTTCCTCCACCCCCAGATTGGCTATGGTATTCTACCCATATGTGATGACTGCAGATGCATTCTTGAAGGACATAGTACAGTTTTGTACCTACCATAAATGTAGATGTCCGATAGGTATGCATCTGCAGTCAGGTTTACCCTCCTTCCCCTCTGTGGTATTTCTTGGGTACTTATCCCTCTTATAGCTAACTGGGGTGATCTATTATGGTGTATTTGTTGTTATATTACTGTGCATGTTTGGATTTTTAAATGCATCTCTCCAAATTTAGCCTTCCTTAGAGGGCACCTGGCATCTGGGGCAAGAAAAACTGAGGAAGATGGCGTTGGCTGATGCTTTTATACCCCAGGTGCTCTGACGTCGGGGAAAGTGCGACATCAGCCGACGCCGGACCCAGACTTTGGAATCCGGCCGACCGAAGGGATGCCTGAGGCAGGACAACCCATATGCGATGACTGCAGATACATACCTATCGGACATCTACATTTATGGTAGGTACAAAACTGTACTTTCTTTGTTTTCTAGCCAACAAAGTTTGACACTTATGTTCTCTGCTGCTGGAGAGTTATTTTTGTGCCATTTAATAATGGAATGTGTTTTATTTTAAATGTGCAGGTATGAATTCCATCCAGCTCCTTCTGACTTGCCTTGTACAGTATACAGCCATGCCAGAAAGATCTGTCAGCTTTATTTTTCTTTAAACATTGATTACAGTGTTGCTAAAGAGAGAATGGTGACATTTGTTTAGTAAACTTAAAGAAGCAATATAAAGAAATGTCCATCCCTTCCTTCAAACTTAAAACCTCATAGATTTATGCATTATTTGTTAGAGGGACGTAGTCCATTTGACATAGCTGCCTGTTTTCAGAGGTAATCTTAGGCTTTAGGCTGACATAAAAATTGTGCAGAGTGATACAGGATGCAAATTTGAACTGCAGAATGAAATGCTCAGCAAGGAAGGAGAGTTTCCACCTGTCTTGATCAAATTTCCCCTGCTCACAGTAAAGACTTACTCAGGTTTTCCTTGAAATGGTTGCATTTGCTTAGTGAGATCTCTGTGACCATCAAAATACAGTATACTTACTGTCTGATACATGCAGCAAATTGTTTTATGGCATATCCTGTTTAAGTTGTATTGCCAGCAGCTGGTGATATATAATCCCCACCTCCAAGTTATCCGCATCCAGATTTGCGCTCTGTAAATTTAGATGGTATAGAGAGCATGTGTCTGTTTACTATTGTCTTAAAGTTGTGAGTGTGTTTTGTTTTTCCATTGCTTTGTGTCACATGATTAAAATACATAAGATATATTCATTATGCAGAAAATGGCTAAAAGTCTGACAAATGTAAAAACATGTAAACATCACACAGGACTACCATTGAATCACCACTAGGTGACAGTCTACTAAACATGGTTTTAATTAACGTTGTCTCCTCACCCAACCTTTCAACTCGTTAGATTTATTATAAACTATGTTAATATTGTGGTGCTGTCATTGCATTTTATTTTTCATTCTGTCTATCCTGCTTCCATTTATTGTTTTAACTAAAGTATCAGAAGCATCGGTGGTACAGTTTTAAGCACATTTCTTTCAGCTTGCTTCTGTCTCTGTGGTCTAAATTATTTTTTCTGTCTTCTTGTTTCTGATGTAGGTGTCAGTCCTGACAGGTATTATCAAGATCAGCCTCAAGACCTTTCTAGAATGTGTACGCTTGCGCACATTTGGGCGCTATGGTTTGCAGCAAATCCAAGTAGACTGTTATTATTTGCAACTGTATCTGTGGCGCTTTGTCTCTGATGAGAATCTTGTCCATTTCCTTTTGGATGAAATTGTAGGAAGTACAGCCCATCGCTGTTTGGATCCCATTCCAATGGAACAGAGTGTTATTGAGGTTATTTGTGAACGAGGGTGAAATTTGCTCCAACAAGGATGAACTGTAAACCAGAATGTGTCTGAAATCATCTGCATTTGTAGCAGATTGTTTTAAAAAGAAAATAATAGAAAATGATAATATAATTACACTACATTACTGTCATGTTGCAGAATTGCTATGTATAGTTTCTGACTGTTGGCTACACTTTTGAGAAAATGAATAAATAACTACTGTTGTATGAATCTCTTTAATTGTCCAAGTGTCTCATTCAGTCATAAAAAGTGAGTGCCTTTAGCAGAGTTTATTTGTACAACATGCTAGAACATTCTTAATGTCAAGCCATTTTTTTTCTTTTTCATCTCATTTTACTCTAACAGGTAAAATCTATAAAAGTGAGAAGTACAATTCAAATTCAGTGCATACACCTAAGTATTTTACAATAGCAAAAATTAGACTATACAAGTAAAACTAATCAGAATAAAACATTACATTAATAAATAATATTAGAACAAAACTAAAACGCATAAGAACAGATAAGAGTCACTATTTTCTAATATTTAATATCTAATATTTCTCGTTCTAATATTTTTTATTAACTAATCTCACTGGATATCCACATCCCGCCCCCACCCCAAACAAAAAAGACCCCAGTGAAGAACTCTAAAACAAGCGTCCACACACTCAAACTGGTGTGGTATCCTTCAAAAGGCCCCAAGCCGGAAACCACAACCCAAGCTAAGTGAAGCCCTTACAAATGCCTTCTCTGAGACCAGGGACTGCATGATGGCAGGCAATAATCCTAAAAAAAACCAAGAGACTCTTTTTCCACCAGGCCAGTCTGTCAGTCCCCAGCCTTAAAACACAAACAACAATAAGAGGAGAAAGCTGTTACATGATAGAGCAAAATCAATAAAACCTTTGACACCCTTTGGTTAAATTAGTAAAAAAGCCAAAAAAAAATCAATCAAATTCAAACTTTGAGAGAAAAATGAAGAAAATTTAAAAATATTAAGACAATCATAATCTTCAGCTATTCTTCTGAAACCTTGGAAACTATACTCCAGATCCAGAGAATTAGTCCATTATCCAAAAATTAACAAAAAAACCCACAGACACAGCCAACATACTGGCAGACACAGGTTCCAGCAGTCCAAACCCCCCCTCTCCCCTCTATCCAAAACCAGAAGAAATCCCCAGTGCAGCCCAGCAGCAGTCTCCAATGTGCCTCTCAAAAAAGCTAACACAGCATCAATGGGACAGCATCAATGGTGGGACGGAATTTGTGTGTGCCCTGCTACGTACTAAACAGGATGGAGGAACTAAACCCGCCCAGGCACAATGCTAGATAATAGGATCCGTGCAGCCCCAGTGGCCAAGGGGCAACTGTGTGCCCACCACCTAGGGTCCCCACTCCACCAAGGTACCCCCTCTAATTGGACTCCTACAAGCTATTAAGCTGTCCATAAAGCTGGAGCTAGCTATGGATGGAGAGGAATAAACAAACATATACACAAAGACATAGGGACTGTGTAGACCAGTTTGGCTTTGTCAAGGGTAGATCATTTTGCCTTTTGTCAGCTGAATTGAAAAGAATTTTCAAACCAGTCCCCAAGGCCATTGATGAGGGAAAGGCAGTCCATACAGCCTACCTTGACCTTGCAAACCCCGACACTGGTATTATAGAGAAACTTACCAGCTTAAATAAACCCATATGTCACAAGATGGCCACATGGTTGAGCAAACTGGCTAAACCCTGGAGACAGGAACCCCACAGGGTAGCGAGTAGCTGGCTCCACCCAGACCCTCAAGCTGGCTGAGTCCTGTCCCCCAAGCAGCCCTTGTCCCCTGTCCCTGGCTTTCAGGGACTTCTCAAATGACATATGGCAAGGAGAGATGACAAGACAAAGCAAATTTTGGACTGATAACTAAAAGTACACCATAGTGGAAAGTATCCTTCAGAGGGTCTCTCCCACAGGGGTCTCAGCCATGGAGGATAGCCATTGCATAAGCCGCCAAAAATATTTAGAAGCCAAAGTACCCAAAAATAAGCCTTCAGCAAGGTGAAATATAAACCAAGGTAACCCCGCTAGGTGGGTTATCAGGGAAGCATCAGGGTACAGAAGAGGAGGTGATTGACACTCACATTGACCACATTGTGTTGACTTTCCTTTTTCATACTTACATTGCTAAATTGATTTACAAGAGATTCACAGATCAATCCCTGATCATGAGGTTTTTTCACATCAGATCATTCTTCCCTGTCAATGCCCCATTTAGACTTCCCTTCGACCCCACGCTCACTTATCAATGCCCCAAAGAATGACAATAAAGGCCTGACACCTGCAGCCATAAGGACCCCAAAATGGACTCCCTCCACCTCTGCTCACTGAAAGGCTGATCTGTCTCCAGCTGCATCCATCTGCTCCAACACTGCTCAGATGGCTAAGTGTACCCCTGGGTGCTCCACCTCCAAAAAAATTTGACCTGGTGTCTGATATAAATTAACCTCTTAAACCTTAGCAATTAATAATATCCTATAGCCACTTTAATAAAAACGGCCAAACGATCCACCATAGTTGGACATGGAATTGTGGATTAAGCACCCCAGTCCCATGTACAATGTGGACCCCAGGCTGGAGGGATGGTTTCTCTGTGAGAGAGGCCTAAGATCGCAGGCTCTGTCTCAGTGGATGTGAGCATGGATCTGAGTAGAGGCAAACCAATGAGATGGTCATACGGCACATGGGTTTAACATACTACAAACTATCTACTATTTCACCATAAATCAGATAGCGCAAAAATGTATGCGTTAACTGACCTCTAACCAGTCTGACTCCCTTAGCCTCCTACTTGATTTCCTGAGAGGAGTGGTAGGGATGCATGTCATCAGTGTAGTAATATTAATGCTAGCCTCTCCTGTGAATAATGTCTCCCTTAGTAAACAAGTACACAGAAAAAAAATACACAAACTCCAACAACAAACTATGAGGGTACATAGAAAACATGACACCTGAGACTATCGTCTGTGATCTGCTTGACAGGTTGGAGGCAGACCTCTGTAAAACCACACCTGTGAGGCTAAGGTAGCTCTGTAAACAATAAAAGAAGATCCCATTGTTAGACTTTTGTAACAGAAACCGTAAAGTTGTCTAATGTTTTTTAATGTGCTGATTTTAAACAGTATTATGTAATGGGGTGTGTGTTACATAAATCAGAATGTGATTCCATAATGCACTTGAACTACTGAACTAACATCAGGAACCTTCCTTGGTAGATTTGTAATTGGGATAATCAATCCTTCCTCTGTCATATTCCAGTTTAGCTGTTTTTCTCAGAAGCTCTTACATTCACCCTTCACCAGCACACACATTGTACAACAAGGAGAATATGCATAGCCCCTGAACCCACCAGTGCTTTTTGGTTAGTTGCACAGTTCAGATCTTGTTAAAAAGATTTGTCATGGAAAAAGTTCATGCCTAAAGCACTCAAGTCATTGAAGTGTTTGGTTGCCAAATCATGAGCCAGGGCCTGTATGGGCATGATCTGCCCTGCCTGAGAGAGGAACATAGTGTGGAGCACTGACATAGGTACCAGTGATTCAACTAGCTACCCAGAAACACAGGCAAGAGAAGATTAATAATCCAGAGTGAAAGGGAGCCACCGAGACTTTGTGTGCCAGAGTCTGCAGCATAGGCCCTCAACTTTAGACAGATGTTCATCATATTGATCACTGCTGCAGTAGTCTTGACTATATGGGATTTGTCCTGCCAGGGATATAACAACTGGCCAACTTCCAAAACTTTGGGTACCTTGCATGCACCTAAACTGTCAAGCATCTCAAACTGAGCTGACTAAAAGATAAGTTTGGCCAGGAAGCCCTTCAGAACTGCCACTGACGAATATGCTTCTTGAGGCTTTTGAGGATTGATGGTCACCTTGTCCTTTCCTTTGCTGGGCAAATAAGTTCCCTTTGGGGAAAAATAGCATTTTTTTAATGTTGATGTATTACTTTTGTCTTCAGGAAAGCTATTTTAAAGCTAGGAGTGTTGTGTTTTAACAACCTGTCTTGACTGTAACATACCTTTAAAAGAATCCCTCGTTTTCTCTGTCAGTTTAAAAGTAATGTAAAATAACTGAAAACATTTTTTCTTTGGAGAAGTTGTGTTTTTCTTTTTTTGTGGCTGGCATAGTATTTTAAAATCCTTTTTACTGTGTTTTTTCTGTATAAAAAAAAGTAACTTTTCTGGACTGGTAGTGTTTACCAACAACTGCTGCTCATCTTCCCCTGGAAAAGAGGCACCATGGTCAGTCCTTCTTCCAGCCACAAAAAGAAAAAGTTAAGCAAACAGCCTTTGCAGCCACAGCAGGCTAGCAAGTTGCCTCAGCCACAGGTGGGTGATGGCTGTGGCTATTGTACCTCAAATCATGTATTTTTTACCCCAGATCCCTCTAGTTTAGCACCTTCATCCACTATGGACCAGAGGTTAACCACTTCTTCTGTGGCCCTGGGAAAGGGAACAGGGAACAGGGAAATTTCCCTGTTCTGTCAAAATACTGAGCCCATATCTAAGGAAGCAGCTGCCGCCATTCTGTCAAAAAGAAACAGAAACCCAAACTGGATAGGTGTAGTTTACTGGGTCTAGCTCAGGGTTTAATTCAGGCTGTTGATTTTCTTTTAAAGTATTGTCTGGTAAAAGTGAGAGGAATTTCAGTTTTTCTGAAGAGATTCTTAACTGAGGTTTCTCAATCCCTCAGAAAATACCATGAGTTAAGGATTTTTCTAGTATCTACACCTATTCCTCCTGTTATGTCTGCTTTAGATGATGTGGATGCTACTGCCTGAAACTTTCCTAATAGTCATCCAGCTGCCTTTAAAAAGGCAGATAGGATGCATAAAGTTCCTCAGTGTGTTAAATGTTTTTACACTATTCTTTCTCAAACCTGTCCAAACAGCTATAGTTCTGAAAATCATTCATCAAGATTACAGTTGGCAGTGGGAAGAAATTCATCCCTTCCAGGTGGTCATTCTTCAATCTTCAGAAAAAGATTGTTCCTACTTCATCTTCATTACATGCTGTCCCAAATAGTGATAGAACCAGTTTCACCTTCCCAGGTGGAGAAGGGTTTTCATTCAAGGATGTTCCTAGTGTCGAACAAAAAAAATGCTTGGAGATCATTCTGGGTCTGTCTTTCCTAAACTTTTTGATGATGATGATGCCCAAATTCAAAATTATGTTAATTCACAACCCATTACTTCTTTTTCAAGTTTCCTGGTAACACTAGACTTAAAAGATGCATATCATCACATCCCTATTCATTCAGACTTCAGATGTTTTTTAAGATTTTGTGTGTCTGAGTCACATTTTCAGTTCTCTGCCTTACCCCTTTGGAGTATCCACTTCACCAAGAGTGTTCACAAAGTGTCTAGCTCCAGTTATAGCTCATTGCAGGCTACAGGGTATCCACATTTTTCCTTATTTAAATTACTTTTCTTTGCAGATTCTTTTTTTTCAAAGTGTCAGGAATCTCTCTTGTTTGGTGAGAGATCTCTGACACAAGCTGGGATTCCAAGAGAGCATTTAAAAGTGTTTCTTGACTTCTTCACACAAGGTTGTGTTCCTGGTATGTCAACTAGACATCTCATTTCAAAGAGTTTTTGTTTCACAAGAAAAAAAATAGATATTTACTTAGATCAATTTCTAAGGTTTTCTCCACTCAGACTTCAGTTGGAGTGAGGGAATACCTCAGAAATTTTGGTCTCATGGAATCTCCACATGAGAAAGATACAGTGGTATCTGAAATATCTTTGGTCCCAGCATCAGCACCATTTATTTTTTTAATCTCAGTGCTGGGGTTTGTCAAAAGAGAAATATTATGGTGGAGACAACAGAGATACTTAAATTCAGTTCTCCCCCTTTCCCTCCCTGTAACAAAGGAGTCATTCACCACAGATACTTCCGAGTTTGCTTGGGGAGCAGTTTCAGGAGGAGTATAAGTGCAGGGGATGTGGGACACCAAGGACAGATGAAAGCACATAAATATCAATGAGACGCTTGCCCTAATCAAGGCACTCAACTCTCTGTACCATCTTTGTTCCCCAAGACATCTTCAAGTAGTTACAGACAAATACCACAGTCGTGTGGAGCATCATTAAGCAAGGGGGAACCAGGTCATACCTCATTTGCAGACTAGCCATGCTAGTTTGGGATTTAGCTTCACAGCAGTCTCACTTTACAGGCATGCTACATTCTGTCGCAGCAAAGTTGTGTGTCAGACAAGCTGAGTAGGACCAGGGCAGACCCTCACAAATAGAAACTAGTTCAGGGGAGGTCCCAAGGTTTGCTCCATCTGTGGGGACTTGCTCAAGTAGACCTCTTTTCCTCTCCTCTGAACAATCAACTGGCATGATTCTGTTCCAGGACTCCATTCAAGCAGGCTTGGAAGATAGATGCTTTTTCTTTTCCTTGGATAGAAATGTTCCTTTATGCTTTTCCACCCTTTCCACTAATATCCAGGGTATTTCTGAAGGTTCAGAAGTAATCCTCCAAGATCATTATGGTTACTCCATTCTAGCCAAGGCAACTGTGGTTCTCCCTTCTTTTGAAAATGGCCAAGGGCAATTACAAGTAGCTTCCACACAGACTGGATCTACTCACATAAGAACTAGTGTGTGTGTGATACACCCCCACATCATCTTCAGTTGACTGCCTGGATTATAGGCACTTGATTTCTTTTAGATGCTTGTTTACTGAGGATATGCAATAGGTACTAATGGGGGCAAGAAATCCTACTACTAGAAAATCCTATATCAGCAAATGGAAAGGGTTTTCTAGTTGGCGCCAACAACATAACCAGCCACCCATCTAGGCTAGTTGCTTTCTGGTTGTTCAATATTTGTGAGTTACTATCCTATGGCCTGTCTTATCCCTCTATCAAAGTTCACTTATTGACCATTTCAGCATGTCTTCCCATAGATCCACTCTTTCAATGCAGTCTCTTGTCAAAATGTTCTTTAAAGGGGTTTTGCATAAGAGGCCTCCAAGAAAACTGGTGACCTTCAATGAGCTCTTAACTTTGTGTTAGAGTAGCTAACACTTTCTCCATTTGAACCAGCTAATCTGGCTAACTTGAGATTTCTAACATGGAAAATAGTTTTACTGATTAGTCTGACCATGGCAAGAAGGTTAGCTTAGGTGCAAACTCTTATGGTGAGTCAATCCTATCTCAACTTCCAGAGGAACAGGGTTTCTCTAAGAACTAATCCTTTTTATGTCTAAAGTGGTTTTTGAGATTACTTCAAAACAAACTATCCATCTCCACATTTTCTTTTCTGAACCTAAAAATGTGGGAGAAAGGATGCTCCATACCTTGGATGTCCACAGAAAACTCTGCTGCTATCTTGACAGAACTAAATCTTTCAGATCCTCATATCAGTTGTTCATTTCTTGTGAAGATAAGAAGGAACACCCTGTGTCAAAACAGACCATTTCCAAATGGTTGTCTAAGGCTATTTATTAATACTTAGCATAACAAAACTATTCCAGGCAGGGTCAAGGCCCACTCCACCAGGGCTTTGGCTTCATCTGTGGCATTTTGGAAAGGGTTTAATTCTAGAAGTGTTCTAGTAGCTGTTACTTGGACCTCTGTACATAATTTTACAAAGCACAATAAGCTTGATACCTTCACTATGTTCAGATCACGCTTTACTAGGACCATTCTCCAGGGGCACCCAGACTCTTCTCTTTCCACTTCCCAAATGTAGCTAGCTGTGGTAGTCTGCCAATATAGGTAAGGCTACTGCAGCAGTAATCAATATGATGAACATAATACAGTTGTGTAAGTTGAACGTATTACAACAGTAGATGTTCAAATGATCACTGCTACAGTAACTGCTCCTTCTCTCAACCCCCCCCCCTTGATTTTTGGTGTGTTTTTATGCCAGGGTATGAGCATTTTTTTGTTGTTGTTGTTCCAAGCATTGGCCTTTCAGGACTCAGACTCCTTCTGTCTGCAGGCTGGGCAGCTCTAAATGGCTTTGTACCTAAAGCAATCTTTTATTCAGCTCAGCTCAAGCTACTTGACAGTTTAGGAAAGTGGAAGGTGAACTGAAGCTTTGGAAGTTGGCCAACTGCTGTATCCTTCACAGCATATAACTTGTATAGCTAAGGCTACTGGAGCAGTGATCATTCATACATCTACTGTTGTAAGTTCTACTTACACAACTGTACTTTGTTCAGTATGTGATGGGACCTTTCCTAATGATTGAGGAAAAACAACTTTAGGGAATATGGTTTTTTGTTAGCACCAGGCTCAGTGAAGGCTACAAAGACCATCAGATCCTTGTGCTGCTATTAGCAAATGCATTCCTGTGAATCAGTACCCTGTCATCTAGCACCCACCTATGTCATATTCCATCCAGTGTACACTGGCCATGTGCAAGCTTTTACAGTCCAGAGCTGGGTTTTTGTTTCTCCCACTCCTGTGCTTCCTGGGAGATGCCAGAGGATTTAATAGCCCATGTCTCTGGTATAGATTAGGGCAATGAGGCCTTTTTTCCTACAGTCCCTCACCACACACACACACACACACACACACACACACACACACACTAAAGAAATTCTTAGATTAACCAAGAACACTGCTATGAGCTGACTAATGGCTTCTCTTTCTTATCCTCAGAAATTTCTCAGTGGCTGCAGGTGAATTCTTTGATCCATCCCTACCATGGAACCTGTATTCTGGCATATAATTTTTGCACCTCAGATGCACCAAAATGTTTGCTTTTTTGGCTTCCGAGAAGGTGGTTATGTCCTCTACATCCCCTCATCTAAGTGGAGTGCAGTCCTAGCAAGTCATTCTAGAGTTGACTACTGTCTATATCTCTTTGATCCAGCATATCTTCAAGAGACCACAGCACATTACCAAATAATGCCTGCTACTGCATATAAAGCTTTTGAGTAGGTAGGTGGGCAAGAGCATTCTCTATTCTGCTAATCTGGGGCTTGTGTCCATTATTCGTTTATTTCACAAACCCTGATTTAAGGTTTCCATGGTGAATGACAGTGGAAATGCTTTCAGTCCTCCCTGACTCTAGGCTGAAGGAAGCATTACTTAAGAGACCCTTTCCATGGCAGCCCCATTTGTCTACCACAGGACTCACTGTAACTTTTGACATGTTGATGCTATAGCAGAAATTTCAGGTTTGTGTTTGCATAATGGTGTAGTTCAGGCTCTCTTCCCTAATGGAAGAGCTTAGAAGTGGTATGCAGAAGTTACACAGAATTCAATTAGCAGTTTTAACTTCATGGATTATACACTTCAACTTCTGTCTCTGTGTGTACTATTTGTTGAGCTTCCTTATGTGACATCACCCTTTCTAGGGATGGTGATTCTCTTTAGTCAGCTTTTTAAGGATCTTCTCATTCACGTCCAGAAGGGAAGCAGGCCTGGCAATGGTTGAGGGCCTCTGTGATCCCACATTGGCCCCTACATCTTTTTTCAGGATAGTATCCCTACAAGTAATAAGGCCCCTCCCAGACTGAAAAAAATACATAAGCCGACAGTATTGCTGCCTCAGTGCTGTTAATAAAGCCCTCCAGGAGGGTGACCTCATCAGTCTTGCCACCTTAGTCCTAATTACAGTTCAGGACTGTCCATGGAGAGACTGTTCTCCACTTTTGCTCTGGCTTGGAGAGCTATCAAAGAGAACTAGAGGGTTTATGTATCTATGTAGTGGGATAGTGGACTGGGCAATGGACCCATTTCAGCTGCAATTCAGACCACTGACAAAACACATTTAAAAATTCAGATAATAAAATATGTTAATTTGTTCATAGTTAAAATTACAGATAGATTGATAGTGAAAATATTTTATCTTAAGCTCATGAATAACAAAAATGCATTATCAGTATAGAAAAAAGTTTGTGCAAAGTTGCTGTAGAAGTTACATAACATTAGGTTGCTGGACATGTAACAACTGCAGTGTGGGTGAGGTACATATCCAGCATCCGATGCTGCATTGTCAGGGAAGAAAAGGAATTTTGGTGACTGGAGAAGTTTAAGCAGCGTCTCTGAAATGCAAGGGTCTTTGTTCAGCTTTCAGATACTGTGGCAGGTTGCCCCTAAATATACAGTAATTGTGAGTATTTCTCACATTTTCAGGCAGACTGTTCCCAGTCACTTGGAGGATTTTGGAGAAGTCTTTTTCAGTGGTATACAGAGTAAAAAAAAGCCTTATTTATTTATCCTTTTGTTGACCAGGTTAGTACCACTAGGCTAATAACCTCTTTTCAGGGAAGACCCGAGGTGGCATTTATTTTACTAAGGGAAATTTAGCCAGGCATCAGGGAACTTCCCCTACTGACCATCTCAAAAACCTCCAGCTTTACTCTGTAGTATATCGCCTACTCCGAGGTGATCTCTGCCTAACATATAAAGCTACGTCAAACCCAGAGCTGTTGGACATGCTGCACCTAAAGAAATCCCAATCCCTTCGAGCTGCACACTCTAGGGACCTACACCTTGTCACCACAATAAACAGGACATGCTGGAGGGATAGATTCCTGTCCCAGAGACTTCCCATACGCTGGAACAAGCTACCCATCTAGGTCAAGCAAAGTTTCTCATTAGCACTCTTCAAGAAAAATCTTGATGAGTGGATGGGAAATAGGGAATACACCCCCTGGGATCACTTCTGTGGCTCTGCTCGGCAGGGGTACAGGAAAATAACTTTTTTGGGTGGCATAAGCTAGGGAACCTTGTTGGCTAGGCTTACTTTGGCCCTTAGTCCGATAGCCTAGTACCTACCTATGAACTCAGCATACAGGGACGCAATTGATGGTGGCACTCTCTATCTCCTGTTTCTTTTTCAGGCATGTAGGCAGCCTGGAGAAACATGAGGAAGTATGGTGAGTGCAAGTGAGTGAATTTTAAATAAGGAAAAAGAAAGTGTGGAAATGGCTGAGCCTTTACATGACAAGCAGCTAAGTGAATCGGAATAAGTGGAGAGGCCATTGGTATTGAAGGAGGATGGTGAAATTAATGTTGGTGAAGTGGTTCCAAATTCTGAGACATTGTATCAGAAGAAGCTGTTCAAGGTGGAAAAAGAGTCATCAGGAATATATTATTTCAATCCTTCAATCCAGAGGGTTGTGGGGTGATTATCTAAAGGATATGATTAACCAAAGTGTACTGGAGAGTGAACTGGCATCATGGGGTGAAACTATGGAGAAAATACAGGAAGAAGAATTTATAGAAGGTAAAACAAAAATGTCATATACACAGACAGTTAAAGAAGGAGAAAAAAATAAATGAAGAGAACAGAATGAAGAGGAAATATACAGTAAGAATACGTAGCAAGAAAAAAACAGGACTGGACAGGTATAAGGTATGGGACACTATAATTACACCATTACGTATTTCACACAAGGAGGTAAGAGCATTTATTCTTATTAACAAAGAAACATACTGTGACTTAATATTTGAAACAGGATAGTACATGAAACATTTCTTAGAGAAATATGAACTGAAAAAGAACTGTAATCGATGGACTGAATACATAGTACAGGCATTTTATAGAGAAACAAAAAAAAGTTATAATACTATTCAGAACGGAAGTTGAAAAAGATGAATTAAAAGGACATTTAAAAATCGTATGTAAAGATGTGATATATAACAAAAATATATGATGAAAGAGTTTTATGGGGTGGGGTTGGGATTGTGAGATTATTTTGAAAATGGAAGGTGATAATGTACATAAATGTAGTGTAATTAATGTAAATGGTAATAGAGGATTTGATAAGTATATGGGGCAACCTAAAATATGCATTTTTGTGGAAAAGATGACCATCTGATTGGTGAATGTGATAAACGAAAATGTTTTATTTGTGGCAAAGTAGGTCATGCAGGGAAAAAATGTGACATGAAATGTAAACAAATGTGGAAAAACAGGACATACATGGGTGGATTGTGAAGAAAAATAAGGTACAAGAGATTCAGTATATGAAAAAATATAGAAAGGGAACACGAAAAAGAGGAAAAAAATATATAATAATGGAGGTAAAGCCATGGCAAAGAGAAGGAGAAGAAGAGGTACTCAACATGATTGAAGAATAAAATGTAAATTGGCAAATAGTGAGAGGGAAGAAAAATTCTGTAGAGAAAAGGATAAAGGAGAGGAAAAGAAAATTTAAAAATGTAATTGTGAAAGTGAACAAAAAAGGTAAAGGATGAGATAAAAACAGCAGCAATATCAGTTAAAAGCTGAAACGTTTAACTTTAAATGTGAATAGTATGAAAATAATAAAAGAAGAATAGGTATTTTGGAATGGTGTGCTTCAATGGACATACATATTATATTAGAAGATACTAGGATTCTGACAGAAGAAGAAAGATTACAAACTGAAATTTTATTGAATGGATAAGTCATTTGGAAACGTATATGAGAAAGAAGGATACATAAAAATAGGCAAAGTTGTTAAAAGGCTTAATGAAATAGACTTAGACAACAGAAAATAAATAAATTATTGAAAGGCCATATAGGTATGAGAATATTTTATAAAAATTGGACAAGTCGGTGGATAAGCGTTAAAGAAAAATACAAAAAAATGCTTTTTTGAAATGCCAAAATGAAAACAGAAGTATAGAGAAATTAAGATATAAACTTTACAAGGAAGAAAAGAAGTAGCACCCTACTTAAGTAAATTAGTAAAAGAGAATAATAAGAGAATTGAACAATGAAGAAGAAAATAATAACCCAAGAAGGAATATGTAAGGTGATTAAAAAGCATATAGAACAGAATTCCGTAAAGGAGGCAAAAATAAAACAGAAATGGATAGTTAAAAAACTAAGTGAAGAAGATAATGAGAATCTGGAAAAAATATAAATGTAAAAGAACTAAATGAAATATTGAAAAACATCAGTAAGGATAGAGCTGCAGGACTGGATGGTATTAAATATATGCACAATAATATGGAAAACTGGCAAAAAAATCATTTTTGTGGAGGTACTAAATGAATGGTTAAGGAAAGTTATAGTAAATGAACAGATAAGTATGGGAATTATGAAATTCATATGGAAAAAAGGAGACAAAGATGATTTGAAAAACTGGAGAACAATAGTATTGAATAATACAGATTATAATATATTTATTAGAATAATAGGTAAAAGATTAACAAATAAAGTAAATAAGTTGCTTGAACATACAATCTTTGGTGGAAAAGAGAAACAAAGTCAAGAATTATTATAGATAGTAAAGGAAGTAATAAATGATTTTGTAAATAAAAATGTAGAAGTTAAAATTATGGTAGGAGAACTAAGCAAAGTGTTTGATAAAATAAATATGAAGCTCTATGGGGCTTATAATATAAGTGATAGAACAGTTAAAGTAATTAGGTCTGTATATTAAAGAAATAACATAAGAATAATTATAAATGGATGGCTAAGTGAAGAAATTCAAATTGGATATAGAATAAAACAAGGATGCCCAGCAAGTGGTATCATATTTGCTTCAGTTATGAATATAATTATTAATAAAATAAATAGAACACTAAATATGGCAGGATATAATATAACAGAAGAAATACAATTGCCAATAATATTTACATACACAGATGACATAGTATTAATCACTAAAAATAAAGAAGGGATGGATGAGACAATTAAAAAGCTAATGAAAGAGTTAAAGACAATCAGTTTATGTATAAATAAAGAGAAAAGTAAAGGCCTTGGATTTCTGGGCATTATAGGAGATATACAGTCTAATAAATAAACTATTGATAGACTAGGAATAGTATTCAGAAAGACTGAATATCTTAAAAAAATGGGAAATTTTTTTCAAGAAAAAAGGGATATATGCATGGTTTGGAAATCATATAAGCTAGCATATAAGAAAAAAGTGTTTCTGATAAATTTTGTTTTATCTGATAAATTACAACATGTAGCTAGTACATACATGATACCAACCAATTATGAAAAAGAAAAGAGATCAATAATATTTTCATTCATATGGGGATCTAGACTGAATCCAGTGAGAATGGGGATTCTGTATGTAAAGGATGAAGAAGGGGGATTGGGGTTAATAAACCCAATTGTTTTCTTACAGCTTGATTGAATGTATAAAGCCTTAAGTTACAAGAAAAGAGAATAAGAATCTGATAGAATAAATTGTATATGGTAAGTATAAGTGTTTTGGGGAAAAATGGAGATAGGGAAAAGATAGAAAATTATATGAATGAAGAAATAAAGAAATATCAAAATAAAATATTCCTATGGAAGATAAAAGTGAATGTAGTAGACAAAAATAGGAAAGAATGCTATTTAAACATCATGAACGAATACTATTTCATCTTTCATTGGAAATATTTAGAAATTAAAAAGAAGAAAGCTATTAAAATGAGATTTATGTGATGTAAAACTATATGGAAGTTGATGATTGCAAGTTCTTAATACAAAATCATTTTATATTGTATAAAGGTGTAAATAATTATAAATGTATATAATATCAGTTATGTAAGTAATGTATATAAGCAATGATTCTCAAGAAAGAACCCCTACTTGTTGTTGCGAGTGGGACACATTTTACAGGGGCACTTCTGTTTCTCTTCAAGGCACAGAAGTGGACTGGAGAAACAGGGAGGCAGATGGAGAGAGGAGATAATGAAGTGGTGAGAGAAATGATGGAGAAAGCAGATATCAATACCAGAGAATGTGTGCAGGATTCTGAGATGTTTCAATGAATCTGATAGATATGAGTTGGCAAATGATGGATGTATAAGTACAATCCTGCAGTCATGATGGTTGCTGAATGATTTGCTTAAAGAAATGGTGACAGAGTGAGATAGAAAATGAAAATGTTTTCTGGGGAGACATTATGGCTAAAATACAAAAGTAGGATAAACAGACAACTCTAAAGGATAGTGGTGAGATTAGAAAATAAAACTTATGCAGATAAAGTAAAATAAGGTAAAATGGAAGTATCAGAAAAAGAAGGCAAAAGAAAATGAAAAGTAGAATTATGTGGTAAGGATTCAAAATAAAGAAAACAAAGAAATGGACACACATGAATTGTGAGACAATTTAATAGCTCCTTGGGGTATAAAAGCACATGAAGCAAGAGCATTTATTCTTATTAACAGACATTTTGTGACATTATATTTGAGATTGTTTTTTTCATTGGGAATTTTCTTGGAGAATATAAAAAGACAGACTGTAACACATGGAATCTTTATGTGATAAAAACATTTAAAAGGGAAACAAAAAAAGAAAATTCATGTACAATTTTGAACAGAGGTGGAAAGAGAGACTTTGAAGAGACATTTGAAAACATTATGTAAAGAAGTACTGGTCATTGCAAAAGTTTATGGACAGATGGATGAGATTGAAATATTGTGTTAAAACTAGAAAGAGAAAAAATTATACATATACCAAGCATGATAAATGTGGAAGGGAATATGAGTGTTGTAAAATACTGGGCACAACTCAGATCATAAATGTATGTTTTTTGTGGAAAAGAGGAAAAGAAAGACATTTGATAAGCAACTGTGATAAAAGAAATTTTTATATTTGTGGGAAATGGGATATGATGCAAAAATGTGACTTGAAATGTTATAACTCTAATGGAATTGGACATTTATGGATGAATTACAAACACAAAAATAAGAGTAAGGAAAATGAAAGAGAGCACATGTTAGAAACAGTAGAAATAGAAGAAAAATTAAATGAGAAAAGAATAATAAAGAGAGCGTAGAAGAAGGTTCTGAAATAAGTGATGAGCACAAATTGGGAGGTAGTAAAGGGAAAAAAGAATTATATTGGTAAAATGGTAAAAACATACAAAGAAAATGTAAAGGGATAAGTACAAAAGAAAGAAAGAAAGAAAGGAAATGAAATGGAAAATAATATATACAGCTAATGATTTGAGGCTGATATAATTGTTAAGGTGTTTGACTCACAGACAAAAGGTCCAATGTTTGATTCTCTCCTTGGGGGGAATTGCCTAGGCTTATAATGTCTTATTAAGGCAGCTAACCTAGTAATTAGCTATGTACTTATGAAACCATGAATCAAAGGGAAAATTCAAATTTTTGAGTGCTTTCTGTAAATGTGAACAGTATTAAGAATATAGTAAGAAGAATATGGATTTTGGAGTGGAGTAATGCATGTCATGTACATGTAACTATATTAGAAGACACAAGATTTTTTAACAAATGAAGAAAGATTACAAACAGAGAAACTATAGGGAGGAAAGATAATCTGGAATTTGGGAAATGAGAGATGCTCTGGAATTGCCATATTCTGTAGAAATACAATAAAGGTATTAGATGTAACTTTAGCAAAACCAGAAATATTAACCATTGTAGATTTAAAATGGAAAGCACAAGTATATAGAGTTATAACATTATATGCTTATACTAATTATAAAGAAAGGGAAAGCTTATTTCATCAGATTTTAGACTATGTAATGATAAATATGAATATTATAACAGGAGACTTTGGCTGTGATTTAGAAGGCAAGCATAAAAAGAAAGGGAAATGAAATGATATCTTAGAAGTTATAAGATGTGGTAAGTCAAAACCTTTGGAAAAATCATGGACTTCCAAAAGGGGCTTGTCTAGAACTCAAATAGATTATTTTATAGTATCAGAATGTTTAGTTATAGTAGAAGGGAAGGCATTTGAAACAGGATTTTCTGATTATCTTGCATATTGCTAGAGATAAAGGAAAACAATGAATATATAAAATTGGCAGAGAAATAAAAAGATAAAGGAGAAAGCATGGAATGAAGAATGAAAGAGATAAGTAATACAGTTATGGAAAGATTATATTAATAAGAGAACATATTATACAAATTCATCTGAATGGTGGATGATATTTAAGGAAAAATATAAATTTTTTATAGTGAAAATATGCCCCAGGATTCACTAAGCTCCATGCAAGAATAGTGTTATTCTTGCATGGAGTGGTTTCGCATCTATGTAGGACAGCAGCGAGCCTTGCATATTCATGAAGGCGCGCTGCTGTGTATCCTACACAGACATGAAACAGAACGAGTGCAGGGGTGTGTCCAAGCAGTGCCTGCACAGTAAAGATGCCCCCTGCACTCCACAAGTGCCGTACAGCACTTTGAAAGCAAAAAAGTGTTCGTGGACACTGTTATGAAAGAATAACAGTGTCCGTGGATGTACTGTAAAGAAAACAAACAAGCACCCCTCCAAAAAATAGACCAGCACAGAGAATGTCCAGATTGGTATGTCAGTGTACACGCTGGCATACCAAATAAGTAAGCATGTTTCCAAGAGGAACTATAAAAAATGTCACCCCAGTTGTGGCCAGAGTCCCCCAATGTATGATGTAGTTGTCCAGATGTCCTGCCCTAAGAGGCTGAAAGCAATGTTCATACCCCTAAAGTAAATAAAAATAGAACACAATTTTTTTTCCATCCCCAATAAAGTTTAAGCGTAGCTGAATGGGTGTGTGCATTGTACAGCTGTACCAAGGAGCTAAATAGATATATGCAACTAAACTGCCCAAAGTGAGATAGTGTAGTGGTTAGAGCTTCCTCTTTGCATGTAGTCATTCATGGTTCAAGCCCCAATGAAGGATGTCCACTTTTATATGTGAAAGCAGTACTAATTTTTTTTTTTGTATAATTGGGTAGTAAATAATATATATTTGTCTACCAGAGTAGTATAGCAGGTCCAAATGTGAGGTGTCAGTCTAATAAAGTTGTGAAACCACCATATAAACACGTGTCCGATACAGTATAGTCACACAAGAATATAATGTAATGAAAGCTCATAGGGGGAATGTTATGGAAGGGAAACATACATATCATAATATGTTATTAATGAGGAATCAATCCCACAATCCTGACAGTCCATGAAATGAAACTGAACAATGCTATGTTGTGCTCAGCTATGCTTAGCTAGTGTAAGCATTACTTAAATGTAAATGCTAAGCAATAAGTTAGCCCAGCTAAACAGATTTGCGCACTGGTAATCAGTGGTTAGCATCTACCCCTTTAAGCAATGCTGACCTTAGCTAAGTGGGTTTACGCATTGGTTTGCTTAGATCAGCATATTCAAAATCATCCAATCACAGCAAAGTGTGGGAATTTAGCCCTATTCAAACCTCACAGGTGGGAATACAGCCATAACCAGTTGTAGCTGATCACTGCAGGCATTATGGTTGGCGTTAGTAAGGGTATGTGCTTTTGGGTGCAGCGTTGGGGCATTCAGAAATCCAGGGTTATGGTTGGACTCCTTGTGAAAGAACATAAAGGGAGACCGCTGCAGGACCAGTACCAGGGCTCACAATACAAAGCAGAGACCTGGGACTGTCTCGCACGTGATCTCGCCAGTGCTACTGGCATCCCTCGAACTGGTGAACAGGTCCTGCACCATTATGCTGACCTCAAGTATAGGAAGAGGGAGCTCTTGGACCAGTGGACCCAAGACGCATGGACACGGAATGTCCCAGAAGTGTGTAAGTATCAGTATCACTTATTGTTCCCCAAAGTCAGCCTGAGTATGTGATTGATAGGTATGCATAAATGTTTCTTTATCTTCTGTACAGCTGCAGATGAGAGGGCTGTGAATGTGGACTCAATGCAAACAGGCTGCTAAGGCTGCACCAGGAGGCTGGTGAGTACAAATCTAGCTTGCAGTATTCAGGGCAAATAAAAAGGAGTAGAATGTCAACTACCAGTAGGTAACATGTGTACTGTATGTAATTAATAAATGACTGTTAGCAAATTATAGTGATGTACAGGATATTTAACAATAAAGGTCTCTGTAACTTTCAATAAAAGTAAAAAACCCAGACTGTTGTGTTTACTTTGTTATGTTGTGGTAGGAATATAATCTGTACAGGTTCTGCACAGCAACCATAGCTCTGACTGCAAGAATGAAGTGAGGCTCATCTTACAAAGATTGTGGAGCTGTAAAACAGGTGAACAACTATATGAAATGTGCCATGCACCAAGATCTGAACCCTGAATAGTAAGCTGTAAAATTTAATCTTTTATCCTCTGCAGCAGTGCTTTGTGTTAACCATTGCTTTCCAGATTGTAATATGTAAAAGTATGAATACACAATGTAAGAACTATCTGCCATGCATGAATGTCAGAACTACAAAGTCAGAGCATGTAAACCAGAGAGTAGTAGGGAGTCAAAAGTCAAGCAAGTGTTAGCAATTCCTCATTAGCTCATTGTAATGAAACACAAGTGTAGTGTACCTTTTTAGCACAAATAGACGATTAGAATCCTGGCAGTGGTAATAAGCTGAATGCATATTGTCACACAAGAATATGTGACTGTGTAGAAATTATCAGGTACTGTTAACAGCAATTTCCTCCACAGGTCTGCCAGGTAATGAAATGTTTGTAGTATCTGTAGGAAGGCTTTACTAATATACTGTGTACAACACTTCCACTGTCCAACCCCAAGGCTGCAAATGACAGCAAGATAAGTACATACCGCAAGCACTTTTTTCCAATACATGTACCTCAGCTGTCATGGCTAGTGGTCACCGCTGCCAATAACCAGGGTGACAGATAGAAATCCCGGCAGAGTATGGCAGTAGCACACGCATGAGTGCAGGATACCCCATTCAGTACATCTGCAACCCTGAATATGTGAATATGTGTAGAAAAAGTAAGGTATTGTTAACCAAAATTTCCTCCACAGGTCTGCCAGATAAGGAAATGTTTGTAGTAGCCGTAAGAAGGCATTACTAATATACTCGGTGTGCAATACTTCCACTGTCCAACCCCAGGCCATAGGTACATGTAAAGTGAGGTCAAACCTGGAGAGTAATGAATATACAGTTGTTAATCGCCATCTCTCTCTGTCTCTCTCTCTCTCTCTCTCCCCCACCCCTATCTGCATCAATAATGTGTACATATAAATAATGGATATGTCTTTATTGAAACCTACTGTTGGGACTTGTGTATTATTGTTCTACAAATATTGAATTGCTTGAATATTAATGAACCTTGTTCAAATACTATAACTGGTGTCCCGTTGCTGTCAATGTAACTTGCATGCCATTATAATGCCTACTGTGGTTCCATATATGCATATGTTCTGTTTGCTATGCAACTGTTTCAAAACTGTTTTATGGGGTCAGTTAGAACACCCATGCATGCTGTCATAACTAATCTTGAAATGTGTTGTAAATGACTAACGTACATATTTTTTAAAACCTGAACACCATAGCAGATCTGGGAAGGTAGATCCCAGTGGATCCACCTGTCCTGCCTCATCTGGCCATGGCACTGGGCCCCAGCACATCTGGGACCCAACCCAGGCATTCCTCTTCTGTTGGTCCTGCACCACCTTTGGGTGGAACCACCTCAAGGGATGGGGCTTGCCTCCTCCTGGGAGCGGGCAAGGAGAGGAGACCTTCATTCACAGTCATGTCCTGGGATTTGTGCACGGCATCCTCCAATTGGAGTTCGTTGGTCAGCTGCACCAGCTTGAGGGCCACCTAATGCATCTTGAGGGACAGCCTGCTCCTCCTGTTCAGCCCCCAGCACAGCCACATTTGGGGCCAAGAAGGTGCAGTGGTGACTGCCCATGGGTTGGGACCTCAGTCCTAATGTATCCATTTGGGGGCTCATGTGCATCTGATTCCCAACAACTCTCCCCGTTCAAAGTGCTTGCCCCCATGTGTCATACACTGCCCCTGTCTGCTGTCTTGTCTGTCTTCCTACCCAACTTACCTCCCCAAATGTGCCTACTATCCTTCCCCAGCATCCCACTCTCACCTTAAAAAAAGGGCAATCTGTTCCCAAAATAAATTACCCCCATACATAGCTGTCCATTTCACACACATATCCTCTGGACACATGTAATCCAGTCCAGTTGGTATGACAACACATTACTGTTGTCCTCACCCCTCTATCAGGGGTTTGAGTGTCCAAATTCACTTCCAGATTATGTAGACATTCACAAGCTGTTACAGTAGAAGAAATGGACAGCTATGGATGTTTCCTACACCCATCCTGCACATCCCTAGCTATCATTCATACTGTACTTCCCACTGCATGCCCCTTTTTTCACTACTTTCCTATCACCCCTTTTTCTTTTCTTTCAAAGAAATTAGTGCAGGGGTAAGTGGGAGTAAGCTCCACTAAGTGAAGCTAAAACAAATTAACTGTGTTTTAGCATCGCTTAGCATTGAGCAAACCCATGCAAACCCGCTTACAACTGCTTAAAAGTCCCTTAATCACTCTGTATCCATCAGCCCTTGTTCTGCACAGCAGCAAAATAATCAGCACTACTAAGTCTCAAACTTGAGATGCTGTGCTCTATAATTACAGCAACATACCACTACACCATCTGAGCTATAGAAATTGTTGTTGCTTTTTCAAACTTATCATGGAGTCGGGTCATTTAACATTAATGAAAAAAAATATCAGTCCCATGTCTAGAATCTAGGACCTTGCACACTATAGTCAGAGCAATGTACCACTACACCATCTGAGCTGTAAGATTTGCAGTTGCTTTTTCAAACTTATCATGCAATAGAGGCATACAACAATAGTGAGAAAGCTATGTGGAATCATTCATGTGTTGTATATAGACATACACACACACACACACACACAGACACACACACACACATACATATATATATATATATATATATATATATATATATGTGTGTGTGTGTGTGTGTATATATATATATATATAATCTGTTGAAACTTTTATATGAAAATGTAAATACATAATATACCTATACATATATAAATATATGAATATATATATATATATATATATATATATATATATATATATATATATATATATATATATTGGATTAAGCACTTGGGCTTCAGACCAGTTGTTTTACATTAGGAAGGACAGGTAGCTTACATCCTTCTAAGTTGGGAACTGCTGATTGAGGGCTCAGTGTCTGTTATTCTAAAAGTGTATTAGTTCTGGTTTAAGCACTTGGGCTTCAGGCCAGTTATTTTACATTAAGAAGGTTCGTGGTCTGCACTCTTGTGGGAGGAGAGGCTGGACTCTGCCCTTCTGAGCTGGGAATTTCTGGTTAAAGGCTTATAGTGCCTGCATATTTGAACTGTTTCTTACTGAAATTTGTACACCTTGTTTGCTGTAGCATAGACTAGATCCAGGCCTGCTGAATCTAGCTTTGTTTGTATGCTTGTTTGCTTATTTCCCTGAAATGCTAATTCCACCTAAAACGCGGCTTTTCAGCACTTCTGTGGATCCCCAGTGATATCTGCATTGCTTACTGTCCTTATTTCCTTGTTTCACTTGAAAGAAAGTTACTGTTTGTCGTTTTTGCATTTAAGTTACCTGTAATACATTGCATTTAAGTTACCTGGCACTTGCTCTGTAAAGCAATTATATAAGTCAGCACTAAAAAATTAAAAGCACTACACCCTCACAAACTCCCCTTGAGTACCTTATTCCCCATTGGCCCTTTTTTTCAATTATAAAGGAATTCCCAATACTATTCTAGCATGTCCAAAGGTCAGTTGTCAATCTCTTCGGTCCAGCTGGGGAATCTGGGAATCTTGAGGCAATGCTACAACTGCCTCGTGTACACAGACAACCCTCTCCTCCTCCCAACAAATTCCAACATGTGACAGATGCAACCATATAGCCAAACTGGAGGCTAAGCTCTCTCAACTCAGTACTGGCATAACCAGTCAGGAGGAGAAGGAAACCACACTCACTACAATTCCAGTCTCACATAGACCTACCACGACAGCAAACCAAACACATAAACACACAAAAACATACTCGGAGGCTCTAAATAAAAATCTGCCTAAGCAGCAGAGACCTCCAAAGCAGACACCCAAGCAACCGCTACCCCAAAACAAAACACATGCAACACATAGCTCACAAAGCCATTGTGCCTAACAGTCACAACCCTTAAGGCTAAACAACACACCTGATACACTTGTAATAGGTGACTCTATCGTCAGGCACACTGACGTGCCGCTCATCAGGCTGAACAAGGAGAATGTCACGGTGAGCTGCCTGTCGGGTGCTAGGATCCGCCACATAACACAAGCACTCAGGTCACTCCAAGGCAAGTACAAATATGTCTCAGTCATTGTCCATGCTGGTGTGAATGACCTGAGACGTACCTCCCTGGACTACATGAAAAGAGACATAGAGGAGCTCTCTGAGCATGTAGCCCAGGCCGGTATGACCCTGACCTTGAGTAACATCTTACCTTCACCAAGAATGATGCCACAATATGAAGACAAGATGATCAATTTCAACAATTGGCTTAAGTATTGATGTCATTCAAAGGGGATCCAATGCCTGTCAGCCTGGGATGAATGCTCGACAAGCCACAATGCTTCGCTAGGGACGGCTTGCACCTGTCACCCCTGGGCTTTCGGATATTGGCAAAGGCTCTTGCTACCCCCATAGTGCCTTTTTAGGCAAGGCTCAAAAGACAAACCCACCTCCATAGGTATCACAAGGGATAAGAAAGTAAGAGTAATGCTACTCAACGCCAGAAGTCTAAACCTCAAGATGCACACACTCGAAACTCTCCTTAGCATGGAGAACATAGATATCTGTGCAGTAACAGAAACCTGGTACAAGGCTCCCGAGAGCACCCCAGCACTACCAGGTTATACCTCATACCATGCTTTTTGGCCCCAAAACTTGGGCCGAACCACAAAAGGAGGGGAGTATCAATATTCGTCAAAGATACCCACACCTCCAGGTTGGTGGCGCAGCACGAAGCATCAGAAACTATCCATGTGCAACTAACGGTGGGTAAAACTGCCTTCCAGTTTATAGCCTGCTACAGACCATGCTCCCAAACCCAGGAACCCCACTCGGCCTTCCTGAGAAAACTGGAAAATATGAAGGTCTCTCCAAACACCATTATATTGGGTGACTTCAACTACCCAAACATAGACTGGGAGCATTACTCTAGCTCCAACACCCTAGCCCAAAGGTTCCTAGAATTTATAAACTCAAATGCTATGGAACAACTTGTTACCACTCCCACAAGAGGGGAAAACATACTGGACCTGATCATCACCAACATGGGGACTCTATGCTCCAGACCGGAAGTGTATCCCTCACTGGTAAGATCAGACCATAAACTAATCTCACTGGATATTCACATCCCTACCCCACCCCCTGCCCAGAAAACCACAGTGAAAAACTTCTCTAAAGCAAATTTCACACTCCTCAAAACCAAGGTGGAATCCTTCAAAGCCCTCGGGCCTGTGGAAAATATGCCCTAGACTGCAGAATCCTTTATAAACACATTCTATGAGCACCTTCAGGAATGCATGGATCATGCAATCCCAAATAAAACCAAGACCTAATCCTCCAAAGGCAGACGTCCTGTCTAGTGGACCTCAGCCATAAACAAACTATGCAATAGAAGGAGGAAGCTACTACATGATAGAGCAAAATCCCAAAAAGGAAAGGCATCTCTGATCAGTATTAGCAAAAATCTACGGGCACTCATAAAATCGTCTAAGGCCAGCTTTGAGGGAAAAATTGCACAGGACACTAAGGATAATCACAAGGCTTTCTTTAGTTATGTTAGGAACCTGGGTGGGAATTCCCAGATATGCTCAGAATTAGTCCAAAATGACAAAAAATACACCAAACCCACAGACATTGCCAACATTCTAGCTGACAGGTTCAGCGCAAACTCCCCCCCCTCCCCACCAAAAGGGCAAATATCTATCCCAGCAGAGTGTTGCCCCCCTGACATCTCAGATGCTCAGGTAAGAGCCGCCCTCTCCAAAGCAAAAAACAGAGCATCAATGGGACCAGACGGTGTCCCGGGCTGTGTCCTACATGAACTCCAAGAAGAACTAAACCCAAACATAAAACTACTGTTCAGTCTCAGCCTTACTACAGGATATGTACCCAAAGAGTGGTGTACAGTAACAGTGGTCCCTCTCCACAAAAGTGGTGCCTCAACGGATCCTGGAAACTATCGCCCCATAAAATAAAAATAATTTACGACTGGACCGGCCAACAAGTAACAACAGGAACCAAAATCAGTCACAGTCGCCAAGATGCACTGAACACAAGGGCACGCACGAAATAACTTAGTATAAAATTTATTAACTTCGACAACAATACTGGTTGAGCGCTTTCATCTACTGATAGTAGATTTCATCAGAACCAACATTAACAGCCACTACTCACTTTTTATATGGCTTTGCACCAGTCACAAACTTAAAACATTTCCTACCCTGTGTATACTAATTAACATTTAAAGTGCTCAGTGCATTGATTCCAGAACAACTACCTATCTAATTTAACTTTAATAGCTTATACTAACCCCTTGAAATTTTAACCTATTCAAAATATCTTATTTAATAAACAATGCCTAACTTTTATTAATTTACTAATAAAACAGACTTTAAAATATATATTTTTTTTCCCTTAAAAAACACATTTGAAAAAACACAATTAAAAAACTCATTTAAAGGACTATATTTACGAGTTTGGCAAGAAATTAAAAGTTTTAAAAAGTGTCCAATTGGACAATACATATTTAAAGAAATGCTTGGACTCTAATATTGTTCCTATGGGCCTAAGGTTTTATAAATGGCCGATGGGAATTAAAATGGATGATGAGAATGTAAAAGAATGTACAAAAATGTTCAATGATTTTGGTTTTACATTTATGAAATTTATAATATCATGTAATGATACAAAGATTTGTGGTCTTTTGTCTGAAATTGAACAGCTGGATCAAATGATTACTAGTGATTTGTTATTTGATGAATTTGAAATGTGTTTTAATGCGCAATTTACTTTGGTAGAAAATCAAATTAATAAACAGTATGACCGGAAATGTAAAAAGTTGCGCAGGGATATACAACAGTATGAAAGGGGTGAAACCTACAAATTAGGTACCAATACGGGAAATGTTAATAATGTTATGAGGACCGAAATGACTAATGGTGAGCATGAAGAAAGGTTTGATAGACACTATAGTGAAAGAAATGTAAGGGATGGCTATTCAAAAGATTTTTTAGGGGGAAACAAAAAGTGGGGAAACTACCACAACGAGTGGAACAGGAGATAAGACAGGTGGCAAGGAAACAATTAGGGAAGGACAAGGAACTAAAAGGGAAAGAACAGTTAGGAAGAAGTGATAAAATTATAAAACATAGAGATGTGCACTATAGTTTGGGAGATTTTAGTATTTACAATTACACACATAATTAAGTAAAGATTTCTTCAAACTTTTATCTAAAGGAATGAAATATGTACCCAATGACAATGGTAATATAGTGGATCACATCATAGATTTTAAAAAATATTTAAGGAAGCTTAACCTAGCCATATATTTTAAGGGGAATAAAGTGGGTGAGATGGATGAATTCAAGAAGAGAAGCACTTTTGCCCCCCCTATGAACAGTACGTTGGCCATATTTGAAAAGGTTGTAATTAAGGAGTTATATGAATATATGAACAAAGGAACAAAACATCATTATAATCTACATTTCAAAGAATATGAACCACTTAGACAAATACAGACCAGCAATAATATAAGAATAATGAAACACGATAAAGGGGGGGTAGTCATGTATGATGCTGATGAATACAATAATAAAATCAAAAGTATATTATTCAATTCAGGTAACTATGAGGTGACATCCATTAATGAAGTCAACATTGGACATCACAAAGTAGACTTAATATTAGAAGAAATGTTATTAGATAAAAGAATTAGTATAAATTTGTATGAATTTCTAAAGGAGGATTCTCCCATTGTTAGCACTATAGTAGGAATCCCAAAAGTGCATAAAGATTTAGCTGATCCCCCTTTCTGACCCATCATCTCGGGTAGCAAATCCAAAACTTTTCCGTTAGGTAAAGTAGTGGACAGATGGTTAAAACCTGTATACAATAAGGTCAGTCATATTGTGAAAGATTCCTGGGATTTCCTAGGAAGGTTAAGTAATGGATATATCACCAATGAAAGTTTATTAGTGACTATAGATGTTGTTGATCTATTTTCCAGTATTCCTCTGGAAGAAGGATTAACTAGATTTCAACATAGCATACAGAAATATAGTGACTTGGAATGGGAGAAAATAATGTTAATTTTGGAATTTATGGAAATAGTTTTGTCACACAATTACATAATTTTCCAAGGAGAATATTACAGGCAAAGTAAAGGAGTAGCAATGGGGGCAGCTTGTGCCCCCATGTTTGCAAATTTGTTCCTTCTAGATTGGGAGAATGAATATATCTTAGAAAGTAAATAGAAGGAACATATTGTATGCTATTTAAGATTTTTGGATGATGCATTCTTAGTGTGGAGGAGTAACGTAAGTAGCATCAAAGAATTTATAAATTATCTTAACACTAGATGTGAATACTTAAGGTTCACATTTAGTATGGATAAGAATAGTATATCATATTTAGACACCAAAGTTGTTATAGAGAATGGTATATTTAAATCTAACATATATAGGAAAGAAACCTTTAGTAATGATTATTTAGAGTTCACCAGCTGTCACCCCATACACCAGAAAAGGAGCATAGTAAAAGGGCAATGTATAAGAGCGGCAAGAATGACATCACAGTATTCGGACATGGTATTGGAGATGGATAATATAGGTAAAATGTTTGAAGTTAGGGGATACCCTAAGGAGATGATTCTGGATATTACGGAATATGTAAAGAAAGAATGGGGGAAAAATACAAGCCCATACTAGGAGAAGTAAATGGGGTTATCAATGGACATAAAAGATCCTTGGAAATGAATGAATATACCAGAGCATGTATAGTACAATATGCTCCGGAAGTAAATGGCATCAAAAAAATAATACAGAACAATTGGAATATCTTAAAAACTGAGGAGAGTGTATATAAGGTAGTGGGGGATGGACCCAAATTTGTATATAGGAATGGGAACAATCTCAAGATGAGACTAGGGAAGAAAAATAATTCCAAATAGGGACAGCAGGATACACATACCACTAGATGTGGAAGTTGTAATCAGTGTAAATATATTATGTTAGTACCGTCAATTACATTGGAAGATGTTTGCAATACAAAAATAAAATTTAGAAAAGGTAACTGTAGGACTCCCCACGTGGTTTACTTAGCGAAGTGTACGAAATGTCCTTGTTATTATGTGGGGATGACAGTTAGATGTCTGAGAAATAGAATGTATGAGCATTATTATAAGATAAAAAGGGAGGATACAAAAAATGCCCTTTGGAGACATCTGAATGGAAATAGGGTATGTAATACTTTTAATTTTGGGATATTGGAATGTATTAAGCCTAACCCTAGGGGAGGGAATATAAAATTATTATTGAGAGAGAGGGAGACAAGATGGCAAATTAAACTTAATGCATCTGAATATCCTGGACTTAACGATACCATCTCCATTAAGCCAGTATTAGAGAACAATAGGTGAGTGTATAGTAGTAGGAACATCATATGATAATAGTTTATAGTAGAATTGTGTTATGAATACAAGGGGATCATGTATGAAGTACATTAGGATGGGTAATACCTCTTTATGCATCTTTTAAATGAGTTTTTTAATTGTGTTTTTTCAAATGTGTTTTTAAGGAAAAAAAATATATATTTTAAAGTCTGTTTTATTAGTAAATTAATAAAAGTTAGGCATTGTTTATTAAATAAGATATTTTGAATAGGTTAAAATTTCAAGGGGTTAGTATAAGCTATTAAAGTTAAATTAGATAGGTAGTTGTTCTGGAATCAATGCACTGAGCACTTTAAATGGTTAATTAGTATACACAGGGTAGGAAATGTTTTAAGTTTGTGATTGGTGCAAAGCCATATAAAAAGTGGGTAGTGGCTGTTAATGTTGGTTCTGATGAAATCTACTATCAGTAGATGAAAGCGCTCAACCAGTATTGTTGTCGAAGTTAATAAATTTTATGCTAAGTTATTTCGTGCGTGCCCTTGTGTTCAGTGCATCTTGCTGACTGTGACTGATTTTGGTTCCTGTTGTTACTTATCACCCCATAAGCCTGACTAGCTTGGTCTGCAAAGCTATGGAAAAGATCATCATGGACCTCATAAATAAAGATATTGGGGACCTACAGACACTGGATCCTACCCAGTTTGGCTTTGTTAAGGGCAGATCCTGCCTCTTAAACCTGGTCAATTTCTTTGAAACAGTCACAAAGGCCATTGACGAGGGGAAGGTGGTCCATACAGCCTACCTGGACCTCGCAAAAGCCTTCGATACAATACCCCACTCGGGCATTATAGATAAGCTCACCAGCTTAAATATAAACCCCTATGTCACTAAATGGGTTGCAAACTGGCTCAAGGACAGAACCCACATGGTTAGTATTGCTGGAGCCATGTCAGACTCCAAACCAGTTACAAGTGGTATCCCACAAGGCTCAGTCCTGGGACCTCTCTTGTTCGGTATATATTACTCGGAGGTACAGGCCAACACGGAAGGACTGTGGCTGACCAAGTTCGCAGATGACTGCAAACTGGGTACCATAATCGACTCTCCAGCCAACACAAGCATCTTCCAAAAGGGCCTCACAGAAACAGACAACTGGTGCCAGAGCCATGGCCTCAAGCTAAATGCCAAAAAGTGTATAGTCATCCCCTTTGGCAAAAACAAAGTGCCCACAAATTACCACATAGGTGGTAATCCATTAAGTACGGAAAAAGTAATTAGGGACCTGGGGACCCAAGTTGATAGCTATCTCTCATTTGACAACCACGTAGCCAAAGTGGTTAGAAAAACATTTTATATAGCCCACCTAATCATGAACGGATTCACATCTAGATCAGGGGAGGTCATCGTGCCTCTTTACTCATCCCTCATCAGGCCCATAATTGAGTACAATGTCCCTTTTGGGATGTACCTTATCAGACACCTGCAGCAACTGGAAAGACCCCAAAAGTACCTCACCAAGAGGATCAAAGGGCTCAAACAGATGTCATATGCAGCCCAGTTAAAGAAACTCCAGCTCTACTCAGTGGCATAACGCCTGCTCAGAGGCGATCTGTGCCTGACGTATAAAGCCATGTCCAACCCGGAATTAATGGACATGCTACACCTCAGAAAATCCAAATCCCATCGAGTGACGCGCTCGAGAGACTTGAACTTCAGCACTGAAATAAATAGGACATCCTGGAGGGACAGATTCATAACCCAGAGGCTCCCTTCACTCTGGAATAAAATCCCAGTCCAGGTTAGGCAGAGTCCCTCATTGACTCTCTTCAAGAGGAATCTTGATGAGTGGATGGGAGATCGTAGGTTTACCCCGGGTATCACTTCTGTGTCACAGTTAGACAGAGGCACAGTATACTAACCTCGAAAAAAGGCATAGCAAAATTAATTTAAAATGGGTGGCGAAAGCCAAACACACTCTGGCTAGGCTTATAAATGCCCTAGGGAAGATAGCCTAGTATGAACCTATAAATATATATATATATATATATATATATATATATATATATATATATATATATATAAACATATATATATATATATATATAAACATATAAACATATATATATATATATATATATATACATACATGTATTTATATAACAAGCAGTGCAGCCATACCTTAGAACCATATCTATCAACCTCTTAGTGCAAGAACCCTGTACAAAGGCTGTACAAAGTCGGGGGGGAAATGGGCCACATATAAGGACATATTCCAAATATTGCTGTCATAAGCAAAGATTTGTACAGCAACAGGGTGCATTTCAGCGGAAACATCTGAAGGATATGAGGATGGGAACTGACATGTTATGTCATTATTCACTGACATAAATCCTTGGATCATCACAGTGATTTACCAGGCAAATACAAATAAACTGTGCAACAGAACCAAAGCATGGGCCAAACATCTGGACATTCTGTGAAAAGCCTGGCAGTGGAGAGGTACGCTCAGAACCCCTTAGTGCAATGAATTTGGATCAAGCCTGACAAAGTGAGGGGGACAAAGGCATGACAATAGAGACGTATCAAAAATAGATGAGTAGATAAGCTGAGAAAGTTGCTGTACTGGCACTGGTAGTCCTAAAAAATATTGACTGAAATATCACAGGTCTGTGACTCAATTACTTCTCATTAGTTATTGACCTCAGTCCTCACATCATTTCACTGATGTGTCATGAATACACAATAGTTATGGAGACCAGACCAAAGGTATTGGCCAGACAATGGTGCATCCTATGAATATGTGAACATAACACAACAGTAGGGAAACTGCACTGATCTACTAAGCACCGTCCAAACTACAAGCAGACCGACATAACACTACACAAATCCAGCTCTGTGGCTGTACACATGCATTTGCAAATATAACAAGCACTACAGGGATATAACACCAGTGGAAAACAGACACTGGTGTGAAAGGGTATACCCACAAACAATTGCACCACAGTCACAGTGACATACCAGTAAGCAAACTGAATACTTCACTATAATGACAGTGTGAACACATACCCCGTTTCCACTCACACATTACCCCTACATATACTGTCCCAAGCCACAGTGTAGTGGGAATCTGGAGGTGTTATGAGACATGTCACAGTCTTTCTGTATAAACATATAACAGCTGATAGAGAACCAGAAACCAGACCAGCATGCGCAGTCAGATAGAAAGGGGCCATGACACTCACATGTACCTCACTCCTTACACTTATACACAATCCTGACAGTCTGTTAACAATGGTCAGACATACACATACATCTCAAATATATGGTTTACCTCAGAATGTACATGTGCAGGACTCATATATATGGCCTCTTCCCTGTAACATGTCTTTGGGTCTACTACCTCACTGGGATGGTAGCAGGAATGAAGGAAATACATAATTATACTAAATATCTGTGAGCCTCTTAGTGTATGACATCTGGACAAAACCTAACATAATTTGTGGACAGAGGCCCAAACACAGGTATATATTGGACATATTTCTGTTATACATTGAGATGGTTGCTGGTGTTTCTGGGTGTGTTGTAATATATCTTTTCTGACGGATATGAAGTCAGTAATAGCAATGGATGTTAGTGTTTAATGACTGAATTCCCTAGAGTCCACTACTGATTTTCCAAAGACACCTACTGTCTGGGGAACAGACCAAACATAACAAGCAAACATCTGGCCAGTCTGTGGACAGCATACCAGTTGAGAGGTATGTCAGAGACATATCACTGTCAGACATCAAGTCACTCAGTAAATGCATGTCCAGATGAACCCTGTCAATCTAGCAACCCTCCATGTGTATAACAGCACTACTGACATACAATCTGTACCCAGTTCTGGAGCTTTGTCCCCCTTGTTGTTGGGTTGTCCACACATGTCTTGTCCTGTGTAGTATTCCCACCTACTGTATGTGAAACTGAAGCCCCCAAACCTCTGTAATGTCCCTTGCAGAGGCAAGGAAAAGGGGCAAGGCCCACATGAAGTATATAGGCGACCGGCTGCAGACAGCTGATGTGTAAACATCACCCCCTGACCCCCCATAGGTACACATGTGCACATATAGCACCTACCCCCCTACCCTCATGATCAGAAAGTAGGTATGTAATGCCCTCTCAAAGGCAACACACAGAGGTCTCCATAGGCCTAATACCATTCCTGGCTGCATCCTACATGAACACAGGCATGGCTTCTCAGACACATTCTGCAGTGCAGTCTACCACAGCCTGAGCACCAGTGTCATCCCATCTGCACAGAGGACAGGCAGAAAGTAGATAGAAAACAGATTATGCATTAGCATGAATGTTCTGAAGGTTAGAAGTCTGAAACTGAATATATGCCATTATTACATGACAGCAGTCCTCAATGACATGGCCAAAAAACACAATACTCTACAGTTAATATAATAATATGATATTAATATCCAATAGGAGATGCATAAATATATATATATATATCTCAAATCCCCAGAACAGGATAGTGCAGTGCTCAGAGTCCCAGCTTTGCATGCAGGGGTGTATGGTTTGAGTACTACAACAGGCAATCCAGTTTTAAATGGAAAAGCAGTGT
>NC_056738.1:401040182-401055182 GCF_019279795.1 Protopterus annectens
ATACCCATACAAACATATACTGCTGATAGACCACCCACAACTGGAGCAGCAAGTACAGTTGGATACAAAAGGACCCATGCCACTGACATTTGCCCCCCTACACAGTCCAACTAATAAGTAAACAGTATGCTGCTACAAAATCATGCTAGGCCATACACAATGGCCAGACATTCACTGACCTCTTAGCAAAACAACTAAAATGACTGAAGATAGTAAACAGAAAAAACAACCAGCCAGTAGGTCACACAAATTTAATATACTCTGATGTCTTGGCCAAAGCCTTCAAGGAGTAAAACGTTACAAAAAATACTTGCCTTAAATACAAGAAGCAATTAACACTTAATTACATATTTAAATACACAGCCTCCAATTGCACTCCTCATTTAACCCCCTAGGGGGTAAAGTATCAAATTAAAAAAATATAAATTGATTCTTTATATAACAAATGTTCTTTTATAACTTTTCAATCAAACTGAGAAACAGACTTTTTCCAAAACAGTACCTTGTAACCCACTACTATCCCATGGTGAGATTTATTAAAATGTGCAGCTATAGAGCTGTCTTCATTCTTATTAGTAATATCTCTCACATGTTCTAACAGCCTTATTTTAAAACACTTCTTACTCTCCCCCACATAAAATTTGTTACAAGGGCATCTAAGATTGTTCTCTATACACTGCCCTCTTGACTATACAGAGTTCCACATGTTGTCCAGCCTTTGCCCTCATATTTACGGTGCCTACCCCACAACATGTGTGGGATTCCAAAACATCACTGGGATGATATCAGGAATGACAGCAATGATGTGTACATTCTGTGCTGTGGAAGGGCCATCACCTACTAACATTACTCATGTATCCTAGAGCTCTATATTGTTAGTTACATGTAGTAAAACTGGCTGCAATGCATGATGTTAAGGGGCGTGTGTCATGCATGTCACCATTTGGGTAATGTGTGGTCTGTGCAACAGATTTGTGTCACCTCACCTGCAAATGTGTGTGTGTGTGTGTGTGTGTGTGTGTGTGTGTGTGTGTGTGTGTGTGTGTGTGTGTATGTGTGATTGTGTGTACCAGCCAACCTCAAAGTGCAGATATTAATGTGCATATGTTGTCTTCCCCTCAAAGGTGTCAATGGGGTTCGGGGTCCCTCCCATTTGGAAACTGATGACATTGTCTATGCAGACACTGACACTGATGATAGGAATAGTGAGGTACAGGTGGGGCTGTCAAGGGGCTGAATTTGTGCCATTGGTTGGGATCCCACTCTTGTCCACACCATCCCTACACACAGTGACAATCCCCACACATACCCTGTCACCAATGGCCACAGATGATGGACAGTTGGCAGGTGGTGGCATTGAACAGGTTAGTGTGGTGACTATGGCAGGTGTGAGTGTGTCAAGCCACTGTTGCAAGTGCCATAGCAGGAGTCACCAGATGTATGTTTTGGGCTGTCATGGATGCACAGGCACATAGTGAATGCCACACCAGACAAATACTCAGTGTGGTGGATGCAACTCTTCCTGATTTATGTGACAACATACATGACCTTGTTGAGGCCACACGTCAAAATACTAAGGTCATGAGTAGATGGTGGGGTGAGACCTTGGCAATCCTCAACCATGGCATGTCTGTGCTGAGCATGTGGTGAGAGATGGGCATTGGCCATGTGGACATAGGTCAGCACCAACAACAGCTGAGAGTCTATGGGGCCATACACTTCACACTCCCATAGTGGCAGTGACACCAGCACTACTGAAGGGGGGATTGCTGTCCACATCACACTGGAGTAGGCCATGGGCACGTGGTCCTGTCTGGTCCCATCAGGGGCATGGATTCAGCAGACAGCAGTCACCATCAGGAAGCAGTAATGCATCTGGCTTTGGGCCTGGTGGTGCCAGTGATACCCATGGCAGGACCACTTCCCATGTCCTTGGCCGGAGACAGTGAACTGGACACCCTGCCATGTATGGTCCACAGCTGTCCAACATACCCCTGTGTAGGCCAGCCACATGGCATGGCTGTGTGCATACATACACACACACACATCTGTATCACAGGCAGGTCACCTCCAGACACACACAGCACCTCTGCACAGCCCATCTGTTGGATACCCCTCCAAACACACACACATGATGTCACTCATATGGACCAGCCTAGGCATCTGGCATCCCACATCACACCCTGTCCATATGATGATACCTGTTCACCATCCCTGTCATCCATACCATTGATGCAGGGACATGCTAATATGGGTCTAATGCACAGGGTGAATATAGCACAGTGTAGCTATGTAATACTATGTAAGGTGCTGTCTGCTTGCATTTGTTATGGGTACACATACAGATGTATGTACCTTATTAGCCAGGATGCATTATTGCTGTTAGTACCACTGACTGAATGTAGTCTGACATGCTGTATTCTGTTTGTGTTCTAGGTATCTGTGTGTCTGCAGGCTGTGGCCCTGCAGACATTCCCAAGAGGGAGTATGGCAGAGTGGGAATACACTGACCATGTTATAGGCAAGGTACAGCTTTATATGTACATGTACCAGGTGTGTATGCATGCAACAGTGTGTGAGGGACACTTTTGTCAGATAGTGTGATCTTGCATACATACCCCTTGTCACAGACAGGTAGCCTTCAGAAATGTCAGCTCAGTGTTGTGTAGTACCACAGGCTCATACATACAGATCAGGTTAATGCAGTACTGTCAGCAGGTTCCTCACAAGTATAGCCATTACATTAACTGAAACAGATTCACCTATCAACACCTGTTGGCCCTGACATTTCTTTCCCATACACTCAACCCTGATGCAGTTGATGAGGATATGCATGATACTGTGTATGACAGGTTTGTGGTATGTTTTCCTGAGTTCACTGGGTAGAACAGAGAGACAAAATGGTATATCCTTTGCATACACACAGTAAGGACTGACACAGGGGATGTGCACACAGTAACACAAATACAGTTGGCAATAGACAGATTAGTAAACCTACATTTCCACCTTGATGTACTGTACTACTACATACACATGACATGTCCCACATAGATTATATGCATGGGACATAACACACTACCTCTTACAACATGTAATGTTCTGAATGCCTTCATGGATGGTGAGATAACTCACCAGAAATAGGATGTGCAGTCATGTATTGCTCCTACAAGCCTGGACAAGTGATAGTGTAGCAGATGTTGTATCAGCATGATGTTTCAGTCAGGTATGATACCTGATGCTAACATGTGTGTCACTACACTCATTGTGACCAATTTGGCAACAATATCTCATACATGGCCATTGTTAAGGGACACAGACCACATATAGATTGCAAATATTGGGGTATTCCATAGACATCTGTACAGAGGACTGGTAAGGCTTGCACAATGGTTTAACATGGTGCATGTGAGGCAGATGCCATTACCATGCTATATAAAGTAATGCCATCGGGAGGTGGTAAAAGTAGGATGGTACACACATCAAAATGTTATCAGCCAAACAAGATATGATCTTCACCCAAATACATGCAAACACAGTTGCCAGTATTGAGTGTAGAACCTCTACCTATCTAATTATTACTACTATAGTATTACACAGTTATCAGATGTGCCATGGAGCTTATATGATTTCACCTAGTCCCAACGTACTTCTAAGGTAAATGACAGCAAATCTAGTAAAGTAGGGTGATGGGATGTTTACAGGGTGGTACACAACTCAAAATGGTATAACTCATGCAGTATATGATTTTCACACAAACAGCTGCCGGTACTGAGATTAGAACCCCTACATATCTAGTTATTTCTACTATAGTGCTATGCAGTTATCAGGCATGCCATGGAGCTTACATGATTTCACCTAGTCCCAACATACTTCTATGATGAATGACATCAGCAGGCCTAGTAAAGTAGGGTGATGGGAAGTTTACAGGGTGATACACAGCTAAAAATGATATAACCCATACAGTGTATGATTCTCACAGAAACAGTAGCCAGTATTGAGAATAGAACCCCTATCTATCTAGTTATTTCTATTATAGTGTTACACAGCTATCAGACACACCAGGGAGCTTACATGATTTCACCTAGTTCCCACATACTTCTAAGGTGAATGACATCAGCAGGCCTAGTAAAGTAGGGTGATAGGAAGTTTACAGGGTGGTACACAGCTCACAATGGTATAATCTACACAGTATATTCCTCCCACACAAACTTGCCAGTATTGAGATTAGAACCCCTGCCTATCTAGCTGTTTGTATTATAGTGATATGCCATTATTGCATGCGGTACAGAGCTTACTGGGCTGACAACTGGCCAAAAGAGCTGATAACTGCACAGCTGAGGTAAACTATTACAGGTACGAGAAAGCCTGCCTTCAATTTTTCACTTAGATCTTGCTAATTCTTTCTCTCCTGCACTTCAAATAGCCTAATAGCTTTGCACTTCAACAGGTTTTTGTATCAATTATTCTAACATACCTGAGAGCCATCAGCAGTAGTTGTTCATAGGTTCATAGGTAGGTTCATAGGTTCATAGGTAGTACTAGGCTATTGGCCCTAGGGCCTATACAAGCCTAGCCAAAAAAATGTACCCTGGCTTTCGCCACCCAAGAAAATTATTTTCCTGTGCCCCTGTCAAGCAGAACCACAGAAGTGATTCCCGGGGTGAATTTCCTATAGGTTCATAGGTAGGTACTAGGATCCTCATGGAATTAGCTCCAGTACTTAGTAGTTATGACCACCCCTCCTGGCATGATTAAAGTGTAGTTCTCTGTGCCTTTGCCCATTAACCTGGTGCACTTGGGCATTCTGAGGCACTGTTGTAACTGCCTCATGTACACAGACAACCCTCTCCTCTAAACTCTCAACACTCAGACTTGTGAGAGATACCCTTATATCGCTGAATTGGAAGATATGCACTCTTCAGCTAAGACTGAACTAGCTGGTCAAGAGGAGAAGGGTCAACACCTGTACCACACCACATGGAACACCCACTATCACAGCTCAAACATACAAACAAAACTAGACACCCATGTTCACAGAGGCATTCCATAGACATTTACCCAAACAGCAGAGACCAAGACAGACACTTAGTCGACCACAACACAGCACAAACCACAGAACACATATTTCACCTACACAGTGTGCTCCTCAATCTAAACCCCTAAGGCTAACCACCTTGCCTAATACAGTAATCATAGGTGACACAATAGTGAGGCACACAGATGTCCCACTCACTAGGATGAACATGAAGGAGGTAACAGGTCAGCTGTTTATCAGGTGCCAGAATCCAACACATAACATACCCAATCAGGTCAATCCACAACAACTACAAGTATCACTCTGTCATTGTCCATTTGTGTGTGAATGACTTGAGACACATCTCCCTGGACTACATGAAAAGAGCCATGGTGGAGCTCTCAGATTACGTGGGCCAGGCAGGTATGACAGTAGCCCTGAGCAGTATACTACTGTCACCCAGAATGATACCGCAGTACAAACAACAGATGATTGACTCCAACAATTGGCTTAAGTGTCTGGTGTAACTCTCATGGGATCCAGTATCTGTCTGCTTGGGATGACATGATTGACAGATTGCGATAGCTATCCAGAGATGGCCTGCATCTGTCACCCCTGGATTTCCAGGTACAGTCTAAGTGTCTTATCACCCCTATAGTGCATTTTAGGTGGTGTTCCACATCAAATTACCATGTAACAGTTATACATATATGTAATCTGAGGGTCATGCTGCTCAACACTAGACATCTACATCTCGAGATGCAGCCACTAGAAAGCACTCCTCAGAATGGAGAACACTGACATTTGTGCTGTAACGGAGACCTGGTTTACAGCAGCAGGCAGCACCCCATGCACTACCAGGCTATAACTCATTCCACACCTGTCAGCCCCAAAACATGGACCACAGCTCCAAAGGTGGCGGTGTCTCCATATTAATAACTGATGTGCATATCTCCAGAGTAGTATCCCAACATAATGCATCTGAGATACTTCAGGTACAACTAACATTGTGTAATAGTGCAATCCACGTCATAGCCTGCTATAGGTCCCCATCCATGTCCCTAGATTCTCAATCCACATTCTTCAACACCCTGGAATCTGTCAAGGTCCAACCCAACACTCTCATACTAGGAGAGTTCAACTACCCCTCCATCAACTGGGAAAGATACTCAAGCACCAATACACTGGCCCAATGCCTCCTGGACTTCATCAGTTCCAATGCCCTGGACAAGCTCATTCTAACACCCAGTAGAGGAAACAACATCCTTGACCTGTGTTGATTACTAACATATGGGATTGTTGTTTGACAACAGTAGTCAATCCCTACCTGGTCAGATCTAACCATAAAGTAATGGCCATAGAAATCCACATCTCACCCACAACCCCTGCAAAGGTAACCACTTTGAAAAACTTCTCCAAAGCTGACTTTGGATGCCTAAAAACAGAGGTGGGTAACTTCACAGCACCCATGCCAATGGAAAATACCTGCATGACTGCTGAATCATACAGGCCTGTACTACTGACTTATTGCCTTTTCTGCATTTCTGTGTGTTTCTATTTAAAAACAAAAAAAAAAAATATTCCTTGTTTTCCTGCCTCTCCTAAACTAGTTAGACCAGTTTACAGGCCTTGCTGTATCCTGGGCTGTGTTGTAGTTCCTGTGTTGTCCATTGCCTTACTTGGATAGAAGGAAGTTTCTTAGCTCACCAGTGGGAGTGGGGAGCCTTGAATAGCCTACCTGTCCTTGAGGGAAGTGACCTCAGCACAAGAAGCTGTAGTAATTGGTCATTTTGGACCATTTCTAGCTCTTTTGAAGTTCCCTGGTTAAAATCTGCCTCTGGCATTTTTTGAAGCCATATTGCTCAGACACAGCTCCACGTGGTCCTGTTGAGTCTTCCTGGCTACAGAGAACTGAAAAAAGCGACTGCTTTCCTGATTAAGTATCCTGCTGTTTTTCATATTTGTTTTACCTTCTACTGCTTACCTAGAGCAAGCATTAACTGTTTTCATAGTTATTTACTGCATTTTTTTTATCTGCACTTAAAAGTACATTTTAGTCGAAATTAGTCTAATTCAAGTCGAAAAGTGTTTGTTTGCTGTTTAATTTAATTGTTTGGCTGCCCACTAAAGTGTGCTAGCCTGTACTACTGACTTATTGCCTTTTCTGCATTTCTGTGTGTTTCTATTTAAAACAAAAAAAAAAAATATTCCTTGTTTTCCTGCCTCTCCTAAACTAGTTAGACCAGTTTACAGGCCTTGCTGTATCCTGGGCTGTGTTGTAGTTCCTGTGTTGTCCATTGCCTTACTTGGATAGAAGGAAGTTTCTTAGCTCACCAGTGGGAGTGGGGAGCCTTGAATAGCCTACCTGTCCTTGAGGGAAGTGACCTCAGCACAAGAAGCTGTAGTAATTGGTCATTTTGGACCATTTCTAGCTCTTTTGAAGTTCCCTGGTTAAAATCTGCCTCTGGCATTTTTTGAAGCCATATTGCTCAGACACAGCTCCACGTGGTCCTGTTGAGTCTTCCTGGCTACAGAGAACTGAAAAAAGCGACTGCTTTCCTGATTAAGTATCCTGCTGTTTTTATATTTGTTTTACCTTCTACTGCTTACCTAGAGCAAGCTTTAACTGTTTTCATAGTTATTTACTGCATTTTTATTATCTGCACTTAAAAGTACATTTTAGTCGAAATTAGTCTAATTCAAGTCGAAAAGTGTTTGTTTGCTGTTTAATTTAATTGTTTGGCTGCCCACTAAAGTGTGCTAGCCTGTACTACTGACTTATTGCCTTTTCTGCATTTCTGTGTGTTTCTATTTAAAAACAAAAACAAAAAATATTCCTTGTTTTCCTGCCTCTCCTAAACTAGTTAGACCAGTTTACAGGCCTTGCTGTATCCTGGGCTGTGTTGTAGTTCCTGTGTTGTCCATTGCCTTACTTGGATAGAAGGAAGTTTCTTAGCTCACCAGTGGGAGTGGGGAGCCTTGAATAGCCTACCTGTCCTTGAGGGAAGTGACCTCAGCACAAGAAGCTGTAGTAATTGGTCATTTTGGACCATTTCTAGCTCTTTTGAAGTTCCTGGTTAAAATCTGCCTCTGGCATTTTTTTGAAGCCATATTGCTCAGACACAGCTCCACGTGGTCCTGTTGAGTCTTCCTGGCTACAGAGAACTGAAAAAGCGACTGCTTTCCTGATTAAGTATCCCGCTTTTTTTATATTTGTTTTACCTTCTACTGCTTACCTAGAGCAAGCTTTAACTGTTTTCATAGTTATTTACTGCATTTTTATTATCTGCACTTAAAAGTACATTTTAGTCAAAATTAGTCTAATTCAAGTCGAAAAGTGTTTGTTTGCTGTTTAATTTAATTGTTTGGCTGCCCACTAAAGTGTGCTAGCCTGTACTACTGACTTATTGCCTTTTCTGCATTTCTGTGTGTTTCTATTTAAAACAAAAAAAGAAAAAATATTCCTTGTTTTCCTGCCTCTCCTAAACTAGTTAGACCAGTTTACAGGCCTTGCTGTATCCTGGGCTGTGTTGTAGTTCCTGTGTTGTCCATTGCCTTACTTGGATAGAAGGAAGTTTCTTAGCTCACCAGTGGGAGTGGGGAGCCTTGAATAGCCTACCTGTCCTTGAGGGAAGTGACCTCAGCACAAGAAGCTGTAGTAATTGGTCATTTTGGACCATTTCTAGCTCTTTTGAAGTTCCTGGTTAAAATCTGCCTCTGGCATTTTTTTGAAGCCATATTGCTCAGACACAGCTCCACGTGGTCCTGTTGAGTCTTCCTGGCTACAGAGAACTGAAAAAAGCGACTGCTTTCCTGATTAAGTATCCTGCTGTTTTTATATTTGTTTTACCTTCTACTGCTTACCTAGAGCAAGCTTTAACTGTTTTCATAGTTATTTACTGCATTTTTTATTATCTGCACTTAAAAGTACATTTTAGTCGAAATTAGTCTAATTCAAGTCGAAAAGTGTTTGTTTGCTGTTTAATTTAATTGTTTGGCTGCCCACTAAAGTGTGCTAGCCTGTACTACTGACTTATTGCCTTTTCTGCATTTCTGTGTGTTTCTATTTAAAATAAAAAAAACAAAAAAATTCCTTGTTTTCCTGCCTCTCCTAAACTAGTTAGACCAGTTTACAGGCCTTGCTGTATCCTGGGCTGTGTTGTAGTTCCTGTGTTGTCCATTGCCTTACTTGGATAGAAGGAAGTTTCTTAGCTCACCAGTGGGAGTGGGGAGCCTTGAATAGCCTACCTGTCCTTGAGGGAAGTGACCTCAGCACAAGAAGCTGTAGTAATTGGTCATTTTGGACCATTTCTAGCTCTTTTGAAGTTCCCTGGTTAAAATCTGCCTCTGGCATTTTTTTGAAGCCATATTGCTCAGACACAGCTCCACGTGGTCCTGTTGAGTCTTCCTGGCTACAGAGAACTGAAAAAGCGACTGCTTTCCTGATTAAGTATCCTGCTGTTTTTATATTTGTTTTACCTTCTACTGCTTACCTAGAGCAAGCTTTAACTGTTTTCATAGTTATTTACTGCATTTTTTATTATCTGCACTTAAAAGTACATTTTAGTCGAAATTAGTCTAATTCAAGTCGAAAAGTGTTTGTTTGATGTTTAATATTATTGTTTGGCTGCCCACTAAAGTGTGCTAGCCTGTACTACTGACTTATTGCCTTTTCTGCATTTCTGTGTGTTTCTATTTAAAAACAAAAAGAACAAAAAATATTCCTTGTTTTCCTGCCTCTCCTAAACTAGTTAGACCAGTTTACAGGCCTTGCTGTATCCTGGGCTGTGTTGTAGTTCCTGTGTTGTCCATTGCCTTACTTGGATAGAAGGAAGTTTCTTAGCTCACCAGTGGGAGTGGGGAGCCTTGAATAGCCTACCTGTCCTTGAGGGAAGTGACCTCAGCACAAGAAGCTGTAGTAATTGGTCATTTGGACCATTTCTAGCTCTTTTGAAGTTCCCTGGTTAAAATCTGCCTCTGGCATTTTTTGAAGCCATATTGCTCAGACACAGCTCCACGTGGTCCTGTTGAGTCTTCCTGGCTACAGAGAACTGAAAAAAGCGACTGCTTTCCTGATTAAGTATCCTGCTGTTTTTACATTTTTTGTCCCTTCTACTGCTTACCTAGAGCAAGCTTTAACTGTTTTCATAGTTATTTACTGCATTTTTATTATCTGCACTTAAAAGTACATTTTAGTCGAAATTAGTCTAATTCAAGTCGAAAAGTGTTTGTTTGCTGTTTAATTTAATTGTTTGGCTGCCCACTAAAGTGTGCTAGCCTGTACTACTGACTTATTGCCTTTTCTGCATTTAGCGCGGAGTTGCCACTAGAGCAACATCGGGCAGCGCCGGTTAAACAAGGTTAAACTATTTCTGGCTCCGTAAAGTGTGCTCTTCATTTTTTCCCTTAGAACTGCTCTACTTGTAATCTAAACAGTCTATTCTCTATCTGTAAAGCGCAGCACTTGTTCCTAAAGCATTTTTTAGTCAGGTAAAGCACTTCTATATTATACAAAGCACTTCACTAGCGTAAAACCCCCTTGAGTACCCACTTCCCTATAGGTCCTTTCTGACTCAGTTACACAGCAAACTTTTTCATTTCTTCTAGCATGTCAAAGGGTCAGTTGCTAGCGTCCTCTCCTGCTCAGCTGGTGAATCTGGGAATATTGAGGCAATGTTACAATTGCCTCATGTACACAGACAACCCTCTCCTCCTCCCACAAAACACAAATACATGCGAGAGATGCAACTATATAGCCAAACTGGAGGCTGAGCTCTCTCAACTCAGGACTGGCAAAACCAGACAGGAGGAGAAGGTAACCACACACACCATAAACCCAGTCTCACATAGAACTATCACAACTACAAATCAAACACATAAACACACAAAGACATACTGGAGGCACTGATCAAAATCTACCAAAACAGCAGAGGCCTCCAAAGCAGACACCCAAACAACTGCCACCTCATGACATAACACAAGCAACACATAGATCACAAAGTCAGTGTGCAAATCAGTCACAGCCCTTAAGGCCAAACACAATGCCAGACACACTTGTCATAGGTGACTCCATAGTCAGACACACTGACGTCCCACTCACCAGACTGAACAAGGAGAGGGTCACAGTAAGCTGCCTGTCGGGCACTAGAATCCGCCACATAACACAAGCACTCAGGTCACTCCACAGCAAGTACAAGTATGACTCAGTCATTGTCCATGCCGGTGTGAATGACCTGAGATGTACCTCCCTGGACTGCATGAAAAGAGACATAAAGGAGCTCTCAGATTATGTAGCCCAGGCAGGTATGACCCTGACCCTGAGCAGCATCCTACCTTCACCAAGAATGATGCCACAATACAGAGACAAAATGATCAGTTTTAATAATTGGCTTAATTTCTGGTGTCATTCTAAGGGGATCCAATGTCTGTCTGCCTGGAATGACATGCTTGACAAGCCACGCTGCTTCGCAAGGGACGGCTTGCACCTGTCACGCCTGGGTTTCCGGATATTGGCAAAGGCTCTTGCCACCCCATAGTGCCTTTTTAGACAAGGCTCAAATTCTAAACCCACCCTAGAAAACAATAATGGAAAAAACTAAGGGTAATGCTGCTCAATGCCAGAAGTCTAAATCTCAAGATGCATGCCCTCGAAGCCCTCCTCAGTATGGAGAACATCGATGTCTGTGCTGTGACTGAAACCTGGTTCAAGGCTCCTGAGAGCACCCCAGCACTATCAGGTTTTACCTCATATCATGCATTCCGGCCCCAAAACCCAGACCGTACCACAAAAGGAGGGGGTGTATCCATATTCATCAAGGATACCCACACCTCCAGGCTGGTGGCAACTCACGAAGCATCAGAGACGATTCAGGTGCAATTAACCATAGGCAAAACTGCTCTACAGTTTGTAGCATGTTACAGGCCACCCTCTCAAACTCAGGAACCCCACACAGCCTTCCTGGAGACACTGGAGAGTATAAATGTCTTTCCAAACACCATCATATTGGGTGACTTCAACTACCCAAACATAGACTGGGAACATTACTCAAGCCCCAATACCCTAGCCCAAAGGTTCCTGGAGTTCATAAACTCAAATGCAATGGAACAACTTGTCACCATTCCCACAAGAGGTGAAAATATACTAGACCTGATCATCACAAACATGGGGACAAAATGCTCCACACCGGAAGTATATCCCTCAGTGGTGAGATCAGACCATAAACTAATCTCACTGGAGATCCACATCCCGCCCCCACCCCCAACAAAAAAGACCACAGTGAAGAATTTCTCAAAAGCCAACTTCACACTTCTTAAGACTGGTGTGGTATCCTTCAAGGCCCCTGTGCCATTGGAAACCACAACCCACGCTGCTGAATCCCTTGCAAATGCTTTCTACGAGCACCTCCAGGATTGCATGGATCAAGCAATCCCAAATAAAATCAAGACCCTTTCCACCAAAGGCAAGCGCCCGATCTGGTGGACCCCAGCCATAAACAAACTTTACAACAAGAGGAGAAAGCTACTACAAGATAGAGCAAAATCCCTAAAAGGGAAGACATCTCTGATCAATACTAGTAAAAAACTACGATCACTCATAAAATCATCCAAGGCCAACTTTGAGAGAAAAATCACCAAGGACTCAAAAGACAATCATAAGGCCTTCTTTAGCTATGTTAGAAATCTGGGTGGAAACTCCCAGATATGCTCAGAATTAGTCCAAAATTATAAAAAATCACTGAACCCACAGACATTGCAAACATACTGGCAGACAGGTTCAGTGAAAATTTCTCCCCCCCCCCCCAAAAGGAGAAATATCTATCCCAGCAGAGTGTAGCCTCCCAATCATCTCAAATGCCCAGGTGAGAGCTGCTCTCATCAATGGGACCGGATGGTGTCCCCGGCTGTGTGCTACACGAACTCAATGAGGAACTAAACCCACACATAAGGCTGCTGTTTAATCTTAGCCTTACCACAGGATATGTACCCAAAGAGTGGCGTACAGCAACTGTGGTCCCACTCCACAAAGGCGGTGCTTCTATGGACCCTGGTAATTACCGCCCCATAAGCATAACAAGCCTGGTCTGCAAAGCTATGGAGAGGATCATAATGGAACTCATAAATAAAGACATAGGGGACCTACAGACATTGGATCCTACCCAATTCGGCTTTGTCAAGGGCAGATCATGCCTCTTGAACTTGGTCGACTTTTTTGAAACAGTCACCAAGGCCATTGATGAGGGTAAGGCAGTTCACACAGCCTACCTTGACCTTGCAAAAGCTTTCGACACAATACCCCACTCGGGTATCATAGAAAAGCTCACCAGCTTAAATGTAAACCCATATGTCACAAGATGGGTTGCAAACTGGCTAAAGTACAGAACCCACAGGGTTAGAGTTGCTGGTGCCATGTCAGACTCAAGCCGGTCACAAGCGGTGTCCCACAGGGCTAAGTCCTGGACCCCTCTTGTTCGCCATCTACTTTTCAGAAGTGCAGGCAAACATAGGAGGATTGTGGCTGACAAAGTTTGCAGATGACTGCAAACTGGGCCATAGTTGAAAATCCATCAGACACAGATATCCTTCAGAGAGGTCTCATAGAAACGGATAACTGGTGCCAGAGCCATGGCCTTAAGCTAAACGCCAAAAATGTATAGTCATACCCTTTGGTAAAAACAAGGTAACCCCAAGTTACCACATAGGTGGCAATCCATTAAGCACAGAAGAGGTTATCAGGGACCTGGGGACCCAAGTTGACAGTAACCTTTCTTTTGACACTCACATTGCCAAAGTGGTTAGGAGGACCTTCTACATTGCCCACCTGATTATGAAGGATTCACATCCAGATCAAGGGAGGTCATTGTTCCCTATACTCTTCACTTATCAGACCAATGATTGAGTACAATGCCCCATTCGGAATGTATCTTACCTGACACCTGCAGCAATTGGAAAGACCCCAATAGTTCCTCACCAAAAGGATAAAGGCTCAAAAATATGCCATATGCTGCCCGACTGAAGAAACTGCAGCTCTATTCAGTCGCATACAGTCTGCTCAGAGGTGACCTGTGCCTGACATACAAGGCCATGTCCAACCTGGAATTAATGGACATGCTGCACCACAAAAAATCCAAATCCACCAGAGCCACAAGAGCAAGAGACTTAAACCTCAACACTGATATAAATAGGACATGCTGGAGGGACAGATTCATCACCCAGAGACTCCCTATGCTGTGGAACAGAATCCCAGTCCATGTGAGACAGAGCACCTCGCTGGCTCTGTTCAAGAGGAATCTTGACCAGTGGATGGGAGATCGTAGGTTTACCCCGGGGATCATCTCTGTATCACTGCTGGACAGAGGCACGGCAAACTAATGGGTATAGTATTCTTCAACCTAAGGGGTGGTGAAAGCCACACAACTCTGGCTAGGCTTATAAATGCCCTAGGGCAGATAGCCTAGTATGAACCTATGAACCTATGAACCTATAAATGCACTGTACAAATATGTACATTAATGCATGGAACCAGCCATACCCAACAGAACCATGACACTCTCCTCCAAACACTGGAGGCCAGTCTGGTGGCCCCCTGCCATTAATAACCTGTACAACAGAAGTAATAAATTGTTGCAGAAAAAGATGGAGTCCCAAGAGTGGTAAAACTCCCTTATTAGCCTCAACAACAACTTGAGATACCTCATGAAATCATCTAAAGCCAGCTATGATGGCAGAATTGCAGCAGACACTGAAAACACTCACAAATCCTTTGATAGCTATATCAAGAAACTCCATGGCAATACCCAGAAGTGCCTGAGTTACTGCACAATGCTACCTCCTATACTGAGCCAACAGATATTGCCAACATTCTGGCTAACACATTCAGTGCCAGCTTTACCTCCCACCCCAGGGGAACAATCAGAATGCCAGAAGAATGTCAGGCACCCAGGATTACTGCTGCCCAGGTTACACATGCATTGTTCTCAGACAAAAAT